>NW_015650709.1:745590-754607 GCF_001515625.1 Sinocyclocheilus rhinocerous | reverse complement strand
GTCCACTGGGCGGCGGAGGAGTGTCGTGCCGTCCACCGAGGGCTGTCCAGTGCCACCGCCTGGCATCGCGGAAGAGTTTACCCAGCTGGTGGAGGGCCGAGCGGCAGTGTGTCTGGGAACCGGAACAAGATTTTTTATTTTTTTATTATTTTTTTTTTTAACATTTAAAGACTTTAATAACATAAACAAACACAAAATGAAAGTAAAGCGGCAGCCCCTCGCGGACGACTGCCATACACAAAACACTAAATAAAGTCCAGGCCTGGTCCTCTCTCGTCTTTCACTGTCGTAGCTCCTCCTTTTATCCTTCCAGAGCTCCTCCGTGGGACTCGAGACCGGTGAGTGGTGCAGGTGTCGCTCATTATCAATTACTCCACCGGCCTCGCTCCGTTCCCACGGCTCTCGGCCCCACCCCCACTCGTCACAGTCTTGTATAGCGATACGATCAGACATTTTCTAAAAAAATTCAAATGTATATACTTTTTAACCACAAATGCTTGTCTTGCACTATAGCTCTGTGATGAACTTCCACAGCTTCATGCATTACGCAATCATGCTGGAAAGGTTACACTAGTGCAAGATGAGCATTTGTGGTTAAAAAGTATAGAGAATTTTTATTATTTTTTATAGAAAATAAAAAATTCATTTTTTAGAAAATGACTGATCACTTCACTAGATAAGACCCTTATTCCTCAGGTGGGATGATGTAGAGCTCTTTGAAGTTGCACTGAAACTGCAATTTGGACCTTCAGCCCGTTGGCCACCATTGAAGTCCACTATATGGAGAAAAATCCTGGAATGTTTTCCTCAAAATCTTAATTTTTTTTCGATTGAAGATAGAAAGACATGAACTTCTTGGATGACATGGGGGTGAGTAAATTATCAGGAAATGTTTATTCTGGAAGTGAACTAATCTTTTAACATAGAACCTTTCCATTGTACAAAAGGTTCTTTATAGTGAAGAAATGTTCTTTAGATTATTAAAATGTTCTTCACACTGAGACAGAATGGTTCTTTTAAGAACTGTTCACTGAAATGTTCTATGGTGAACCAAAAATGGTTCTTCTACGGCATTGCTGTGAAAACCTCTATTATTTTAAGCGTTATTTTTAGGCTTTAAATCCTCATTTCTCAAACAAAACATTTGTTATAAAACTGCCCTACAGAAAAACTACATTTCTACATTCAGGATAAAGAAAATATAAGACATTTCAAACTAGATCATCATATAAATTGTGTCTCGTCTGCTATAGAGCAGTGGTGACTAATATTGGCGCATCTCTCTCTCTCGGCCAACATTGCATCTATTTTCCCAATGTCCCAGCCCTCCCTCCTGCTCTCTTTTCCTCCTTCAGAGATGGATGATGGCATGGTGCCTTCTCTCTTCCTCTGCCAGCTGCATTTTACAGAGTGCCATGCTGACACCCTAAATGGGCACTGGCTTCGGAATAAACACACTTAATTATTGTATAAACCATCAGTTGCCAGTCTTCAATCACATGCATACACACAGACGGTCGTTTGTCATTATTCACAGTGAGCTGGCTGCTTGCTTCCTGGGTCTTGAATTTAGATCATTTTGCGGCAGGGTAACACAGTCTATGTGCCATACTGAACCATAAATGTCATCCCCAATTTACAGTGTCTCACAGGGCAAAGCTGACTTGACCCTGCAGCAATTCATCCTGTAAACATCCCCATCAAAATAACTTACGCTTAAACTAAAGTTAGCTTACGCCACTGTACAAATACACTAATCATTCCACAGAGTCTTTTGACGTTGACTGGTTTGTGATATTTGCTTAAGTCACGTAATAAAAATATAAAATATTTTCCATTTTGTTTACTGTTACCTTGTTCCTCTAAGTTGAAAAGAAGGGACACATTTTCAAAAAGACACTAAAAGCCATGCACAAATATTCTGTGCTGATAAACTATCTACTATACTTTATGAAATTATATTCAATTTATATATCATTCATTCTGAATGGTCACGAAGGTGTTAGAATACGCAACAGTGAACCTGACTTTAATTGACAGTGTGCTGAGTAATATTACTTTTAAAATGAACATGTTACAATGAAAAAATGGCTACATCTAAGTTAACTGGTTTTATTCTAGCCAAAAATATTTTTTAATTTCCAAAACCACCAAAAAACATACATTTTTAGCAAAAGATCTAAATTTTATGGGTTGAATCAAGTAGATATAGCTCTTCACCGCTTTCACAGCGTACAGCATTAAAATATTGCAGTAAAAATGAACTAATTGTGTTATTTATTTTTGTATTTTTACAGAGAATAAACATTAAATGTGTAGTTCACCCCAAAAAAATTATTTTGAAATTAAATAATTTACTTACACTCATGTCATTTCAAACTTCCATTCATCTTTGGAAAAAAAGATCATTTTAAAATTCTCTCATCCTTTTTGGTTAAAAGTCTACACAATCCACATTTCAATCACACTTGAAGAAGTGCATAAAAACACTGAATATATTTGAATCGATTAAGTGCCATGAACTCGTGTTTATCCCATATAGTTTGCATGCAATGACATACTGTATATATGCTAAGGTGTTTTATTGCTGCATGTATATTTATTAATGTATTTAAATCTAATGCACAAGCAACAGAAAACAAGACTTATGCTGATTTTGACAACTGCAGATTCTATCCCACATCTTGGGAGCCCCAAATCAGAGCAGATCCACCAATTGTGTTATTTTTTTGTGAAGTTTTCTTTCAGCCATTCTCAGATTAATGTTTTAAAATATCAAAACACTGCTGATAAATGAAAAAAGTGCATCAGTGGAATCCAGTTGTTCTCGATTAGATATTTACTGGATTCCACTGAAGCACTTGGATTTGTTTTTGTTTACCAGCAGTATTCTGAAGTTTTTAAAGCATAACCCTCATGAAAAATAAGAACTGTATAGCTTTTTAAAAGAGTATTTATAAAAATAATATACTTAAAGGGGTCATATGATGCCCATTTTCCAAAAGTTGATATGATTCTTTAGGGTCTTAATGAAAAGTCTGTAACATAGTTTGGTTAAAATTTCTCAATGGTAATGTAAAAAACACCTTTTTTTACCGTGTCAAAAACAGCTCTTTTCAGATCAATCCGTTTTTGTAGCATTTCCCTTTAAATGTTAATGAGCTCTGCTGACCCCGCCCCTCTCTTCTGAGCTGCTCTCAGAGAGACTGTTTACTTTAGCCGCATTCATCGTGAAACTTGCTAATTAGCACATTATTAGGAAAGGCGATTTGCAAAGATTCATTACAAAACATTATACTCACTTCTTCTGTAGATGAGGCTGGATCATGAATGATTCGCGCGAACATAGACGCATTTAGGTAAATCGGGGGAGCATTCCCTTCAATGTGACATCACACAGACAAGCATCTGAGATCGGCTCGATTTGAGAAAGGGGAAAACATTTAACGAGATAAAAAAAAAAACACGGGTGGATTTTTGTCATTATAGGGTGGTTGTGTACACACACTGGCAACACACATTTCAGTTCAAACAACTTGTAAAAGTGCATGTAGCATCCTATGACCCCTTTAAGTGCGAACTGAATGTAAAGTTTTCAGACAAATTTGCAATTAAATATATAGTTTAAATGTACATTAAATCCAACTAGCCGAACTAGCCGAACCGGTTTTTAACATCCACTTATGTAGGACTTAAGTGCATCCTTATATGTAACTTCATAATTACTTGTGATATCTTTGAAATCAGGTTAAATTATACTGTCAAGCAATTATTGTAAACTAAAATATACGTGTTATTACAAACTTAAATATGTAATTTCTCTTAAAACTTGTATGTCATATTTATTTAGTATATATGTAATTACACATTTGTAATGATGAAGTTGCAGTTTAGTGAATTTAAAATATATTAATTTTCAATGAAATATCGAATAACACACTAGTTATTATTACAAGTACTTTACATGTGCTTTAGTATGTTAGTAAACACATCAAAATAAGTGTACATCTTTACAGCTCAAGAAAAGATTATTGAAACATAATTATTTAAAATGTACTTTAAAGTTAAACTTTTAAAATTACATTAATTTGGCATTATAACTGTGCATTTTTTTTAAGTGTACTAGAATTATAGTAATGAAAGTTTCTTTAAGTACACTCAAGTGGCCTTTTATTTCATCAATACAATATTATCGGCAAGAACTGTTTTTAAAAATACACTTTTAAGATAAACAACAAGTGCACATTCAGTACAATAAAGCACACTTCTTTTTCACAATGGAAACCAAGACATGGACTGAAAGAAAGATTCATTATGCTTTCAAGCACGGAAACACTCTCTTGACATATATATATATATACATTTGTATTTGTCAATGAATAATCTTACAAAGTAAATGAATTCACACTATTTGTTTGAAATCTCTTGTCAAATTTACACTGGAAAGGTGGCACAGAAGCGCCTCTGAAGTGGCATTCAGACTGTTTAATGCAGCTCAGAGGTGGCATAAGTGCATTTACACTGTATGCTTTGATTTTCATGCCCCTGGACTCTAGCTGTGTGTTTTTTCCTCTCCATGTGCCTGCCCTGACCTAGTTTTCCCATGTTGATTGTTTATTGCTCCCAGGTGTGTCTTGTCAACTCATGTGTATTTAAAGTGAGTCCTGTTCCTAGTTTCTTTGTCTGGTAGTGAATGTTCGTCTTTCCCCGCTACGTGTGTTTTCCTGGTTCCATTGGATGTTTATTAAAGTCTGTTAGTTTGAACTTTACTCCACGTCTCCTCGTTCCTCGCTCCGTGCTCCTCACAGTAGCGTTTGTGACATTGATATTAGGCACTGAAGTAGGACAGAACTGGCTTAAGTTAGTCTGGCTTTTATCCATCTTTACACAATTTTGAGCAGTCACAGAGCAACCTTACCATAGCTGAGTAAAGATGCCTTCCAACATTATGGAGTAAATGTAACTTTGCATTAGAAAAAGCAATAAGTGCTTACTTTGTGAGTGTAACTTGTAACACCTTACCTCCAATACAGAGTCAGTTAATGAGACTCAAAACAAATAAAAGTGTAAATAAAAGCTATTAAATAAAAGACAAATACAAGAATTAAAAGGAAATTAAACAGATTAGAGGTAAAAGTCCATTAACTGCCTCACACCATCAAGCCAGAGTATGTGGATTTGTGTCTTACATAAGGAGTCAGTGTGGAGACTATTACCTCCTAATGGGCTGCTGTTAACCTTTCAGGCCTTTCACACTACAGAGAGAGAAAAAGAGTGAGAGAGATAACACACTCAAGGCTAACCTTTCGAAATTTGGAGAGTATGAATAAGAGGAGAGATATAGAGCGATAGAGAGAGTGAAAGGACCCAGAAACGATGTGAGACACGGGGAAGAAAAGAAGAGCGCGAGAAGGACGAAGTGAACGCTCTGCCAGGAGAGCCGCTCTCAGGAAAATAACCTTTTTACTATATGGAGGATGGAGAGCTGCAATGAGAAATAGAGATGGAGAGAGAGCGCCTGTACCAGCTCTGACACAATACTTCTCCGAATGACAGAGACCTATTGAAGACAGAACAGAACATTTTACGACCTGTCTACAATCATAATATAATAGCCTAATCAGTCTCATGCTCCAGCTTTCCCAGAAAGCTCCCACACAAATTTCTGAGGGACGTCATTTCACCATGCTTGGTAAAATGAAATATTCCAGTTCAGTTGGAGTGGTTTGAACTGATGAAGAGTGAAAACAATCTCAGAGAAGATTGGTTTGGAAAGCTTTTTTATTTTCATTTTCAGAAAATGTTGTCATTTTCCAGTCTATAAACTTCATTAAGAACTTCATACATAATTACAAACTTCGCAAATAGATTTCTACATTTCTTACATTACATTTTTTTTTCTGAAGAAAATGTAAGGTCCTTACTCACAAAATACAATGTTGGCATGACACTTTTTTCCCATGACTTATTGGGTAAAAAACCTACTTGCTAGCCAGTTAACTGCAAGTAAATATGTTGTGAAAATTTTAAATGGTTTAACACATTATATGCAAATTCATTACTATTTATAACAATTCATTACTATATATTATTTACAATGAAAACCAGTAAAAGGACATTCTCACAAGTCACTGTCACACATCACATATTATATTTTATATAAATCTTTTTGTTTCTTCTTATTTTTGTTATTAGTAATGTGCAGTTATTTTATTATTTTTAAAAATATTTCTCATAATTAACATTTCATTTTACAGCTATGAATAATTTTGTTTCTTCTTTTTTGTTACATTTTCTTCCACATTCTTGGATTTTCTGTCTAAAACTAAAATGTCTTACAAAAATAAGCCTTTTTTTAGGCTACGTAACTATTGTGCCTGTTTGGTTTGGCACCAAGGTTTGTTGTTGCACCCCTGGCTGCATGAACCGTTGGGTAACAGTCAGCTGTGGCTCATAGCAAATGGAAAGGGGGCGCTCGAGCACCCTTCTGAATCAAATGGGGCACTCTATACTGCCGTGCAAAGGCAAAAGACCGTAACTTCGATTTTTGTCGAAAATAAGTTTCCTTTATCATGTGCATAAGTATCTTGAGTCAATTTCGTTGTTTTTCCGAGAAAATAATGGGTCGTCTCAACCGTAACTTCGAAAAGCCCCGGAGAAACCAAGGCAGAACACCGTATAACACCAGTTACGGCTCTTTCACTTTGAACGCTCAAATTGACTTACGCCGTACTGCCTTTGTTTAGCCACGCGTCAATATGAAGTTACGGTGCCGGTTTGGAGTTATACGGTGTTCTGCCTTTTTTTTTACTATCCATTAAAAGTCTGCCGCATTTTAATTACGGTGTAGACAAACGAATTAGATCACTTGCTGGCGTTCACATCAATCCACAAGTCGTTCTTTTAGTTTAGGCTATTTAATACAAGTCAATATAAAAGCAATTATGCTATGTCTAGCATTCTTTTACGTTAATGAGCATAGCAAATAAATTGGTATCTACGGTATCCACTCACATGTTTAACTTTTAGTCTGCTTGTTACGTTTAAAAAAAAATGAATACAGTCACATTACTATATGCAATAGCCTATATGAGATAGCCCATGATCACTAGATTTTATACAGGTGTTACTGTAATGATTTTGTAAATGGTGATCAGCAACCAAATATTGATAATGTGGAAGTTACTGCCTTTTGCCTCGGTGTGACTTCTCACGTTTTGCAGACAAAGGCAGAGTATAGTAACTTCAAAATAGGGGTAAAAAAATCAAGTTTGAGCAATTTTTTAATGTGGATAATTTTCATTACAAAAACATCTAATTGTTAAATTTCCAGTGTCCTACCTATAATTAATCTGGCTGGACAAATAAAAAACTTTAAAGTCATTTTTCTCAGTTTCACACTCTAGCGAGTTAAGGTCTTTTGCCTTTGTAGGGCAGTATAGTCCTAGACGTGTCTGAGCAAAAGCTATGAGACCACAAGTCCACATCAAATGTGCCGTTTGGGACAGGGCCCATGATACTGCAGCCCTACACAGGCCTCTGACTGAAAAAATTGGATGCTTCTTTACCGGCCCAAGTCCAAAAAAAAAAAAATCTGTTCTCTAGATGTGACAGTTCAAATTAAGTCCATAAGACAAATATAGTTTATAAAGCCAAACAAACATTATGTTTGAAAGTCAGCTTGCTTAGAAAAGTAATAACGCGTCTCCTCACACGTCACATGATTTGAAGCATCTCTCATGTTCATAGCAAAATGGTTTCAGGACGAGTTACACACCAAAGTTTAGAGCTATTTATTCAGACTCCTAAACCTAAGCAAAGCAGTAATCACAAGAATAATATCATATCTTCAATTCAAAACGGACATATTTTTGGAGAACAAAGAGTAGCTTGCATCATTGGTATTTTCTGTCGTTAGTTTAATATTTCTGTCATAAAATGCTTCGCTCTCTTTCGACGTTAAAACTGACACTTTGCGCTGGAAGTCATGCTCTGCTTTTATGAACAGTAAACCCCGCCTTCTTTGATTTGATTGGCCATCTCAATCGTTTTCACATTAACGAGTGCTGTTGGATTGCTGAGGCAGACCAGATTAAATTAAAAATGTAACTTTGAAACCATTTTGTCATCCTAACAACAAACAGAGCACTGCGTGATGGAGTGCGCAACATAGGCTCATTGGAAATACATGCTTCTAAATACATTTCTGCAAAACTGAAAAAACGTACCAGTATACGAATCGCTGCAGTTTCCAGTTAAAATAAACACTAGAGTCAGTAAAAGTCTGACAACTTTTGTTCCTTTTTTTACACAAAGTATGATTTGCAGGTCCACAATTTCGATTAATGAAGCCTAATTTTCGCACATTTACATGAGGAATATCATGTTATGAATTCAAAACAATTTTAACATGCTGCGACATTTGAAAACTGATACTTCAGAAAGTTAGCGTCACAAATCCAGCTTCACATGTATGTTTTTTTATGTTCAGTAGGTTTGTTCAGTAGCTCACGCAGTATGGGGTTCGACTTGAGAGGTGAAGAGCTCGGGTATGAATCCCGTGAAACCACAGTTCCACAAAACAGTTCAAACCTGCATATAAGGAAGTTCAAATGGCACGGGTGCAACAACAAATCCGTTTTTATACCAGTTTTGCATTTGTTAACACTATCGGGTAGGTTTAGGGTTGGGTTTGGTGTAGGGGATTAGGGCTGTCAAAAAAAAATCGAATTTCGAATATTCTTCGAATTTAAAATAAAAATCCACATTCCACAAATTTTAGGTGTGCGTTAAGGAGGCATACTTATCAGTGGCGCACGAGATACGATGCCGGTGTAAGTGTCCTTGCATTATAATGTTTTTGTTAGCCTATCCAGTTGAAGCCACTAGATGCGGCGCTGCTGCGTTGTTCATTCAAAATATTGCGGAAAAAAAAACATCAATGTGGAGAAGATCTTGTTTGCATCAAAACTGAAACCAAGCCGTTCACACAGAACACATATTTCACGCATTTTCTA
>NW_015650709.1:736895-745578 GCF_001515625.1 Sinocyclocheilus rhinocerous | reverse complement strand
CCGTTGCCCTTGCATCTCGCACAAAAGAGCAGCATGTTTAGAAAGCCATGTAAAATTAATGCAAGTTTAACTTTGAAAAAAACATATATCGAGACTTTATGGCGGGTTTTCCCCATCCCACTGCATCTCATGTTTTTTAATTAAAAATGTACTCTGTGTAATTGACTTTCCGCCCTTTGTATTAAACTAGGCATACATTAATTCGAATTTTGATCATATTTAAGTACAAAATTCGAATTTAGTTTTTCAGCCATTTTGACAGCCCTATAGGGGATATTTCCAAGACGATAGAGCATTACCTTTTAGTGACACTCCCTGGATATTTGAATTGTGAACCACCGCAATACGTACCTGAAGCAACGTAATAAAAACACAGCAATACGCATGTCAACGCAACAAAAATGTGCCAGGGTCATGTATTGAACCCGTGTTTTAGCGCCACTCAATGGACGTTTCACTTTGAAACTGCCTCGAAACGTGCAGTACGTGATAACGGTGTTGCAGAAAATGTGTTTATAGGCACGTATTTTCCCTTGTCCCTTTCACTGTCTATGGTGGTTACAGCCCTGATCCTAT
The DNA here is from genome assembly GCF_001515625.1 of Sinocyclocheilus rhinocerous. Classification (NCBI taxonomy): domain Eukaryota; kingdom Metazoa; phylum Chordata; class Actinopteri; order Cypriniformes; family Cyprinidae; genus Sinocyclocheilus; species Sinocyclocheilus rhinocerous. Next base: position 745,002 of record NW_015650709.1, on the reverse strand, counting down.
GTATGAACAAAAGTAACAGTGATTCTTGCCTTAGCAAACACAACTAATTACAAAAGTTTTTACACAGAACCCATTGTTTGGAGATTCAAAAGCAACAGTGAGCTGGAGAATAGAGACTGTCCGTTTTTAACACATTATCTGTCAGTGGTGTTGTGAAGGGCTGGCAGCTGAAACCGATTTCATTTGTAATGCATGTCTCCAGAGCAGAGACTTGACTAGTATGTAATGACCTGTATGTTGCGAAACCACCTTTTGTTTGGCTGACATCAAACAAATGTGAAAGCATTCACCTTACTATGATCTACGTATTCAACTTCGTGCTGTTTTTCCCCTTTCTTTGCTTATTCGTATCCTCTTGCGTCACTCTTTTGCGAGCTGTATACAATGCAAGTCTTTTAATTTACATGTCCACTTTTTTTTGCCCATGTTTATTTGTTCTTTCCCGAATCCAAACCCACATGTTTTCTTAACTCATAGGTTAATGAGTCAGTTTCCCATCTCTCTCTCTCACACATCAAATTACCCTTCACCCAAAAAACACATTTCTCCCCTCGTCTATTGTTTTTGTCACTCAGCTTCAATTTCTTTCCATTTCCTCTTGCCGACCCATTCATCTAGTCGATTATCTTTTTATTTGTCTGTTTATTTGTTTCTCCCTTTATTTGTTTTCTGAAGTCCCTGCATTTTCTCCACAGGAGGCTAATCTGGTCTTGATTGATGATCTTATTTTTTTTTGCATTTGCGCTAACGCTACTCGAATCGCAGATCATAACGTGAAATAACGGCATAACAATCCTCTCTCCCAATCGCACTAATTACGATCATAAGAAAATGCCACATAATTATCTTTATGCATTCAGCTGCTGTAATATATTTACATGTGTTTATTTTTCATACCTGCTAAAAAAAGGGACTAATAAACAGTAATATTTATACAAGTTAAACCTTGAAGCTGAGCAATATTTGGAAGTTGAACTGAAATCAGAGACATTACAGGCGGAGGAAACGGGACAGACATATATGTGACCATGGACCACAAAACCAGTCATAAGGGTCAATTTTTCAAAATTGAGATTTATACATCATTTGAAAGCTGAATAAATAAGCTTTCCATTGATGTATGATATTTTAGGATAGGACAGTATTTGGCTGAGATACAACTATTTGAAAATCTGGAATCTGAGGGTGCAAAAAAATCTAAATATTGAGAAAATCGCCTTTAAAGTTGTCCAAATGAAGTTCATAGCATTGCATATTACTAATCAAAAATTAAGTTTTGATATATTTACAGTAGGAAATTTACAAAATATCTTCATGGAACATGATCTTTACTTAATGTCCTAATGATTTTTGGCATAAAAGAAAAATCTATAATTTTGACCCATACAATGTATTTTTGGCTATTGCTACAAATATACCCCAGCGACTTAAGACTGGTTTTGGCGTCCAGGGTCACATATGTATAAATGAATGGGATAAATTGTAACACTTAATATACCGACTGTATGTAAGTCCAGCTTTACAATTAAAAGAACAAATGTAGTTAAAAAATACCTGACAGTAATAAGATTTTTATTTACAATAATCGGTAACACTTTAGTACAGGGACCAATTCTCACTATTAACTAGTTGTTTATTAGCATGCCTATTATTAAAATTTTGGCTGTTTATTAGTACTTATAAAGCACATATTCTGCATGATATTCTACATCCACTTAAACTTAACAACTCCCTCAATAACTATTAATAAGCGGCAAATTAGGAGTTTATGAAGACAAAAGTCATAGTTAATGGTTTGTTAATAGCAAGAATTGGACTTAAAATAAAGTGTGAAAATAAAGTGTGACCCAATAATCGATACTAAAATGAACAATTCAACTGGAGACTCAACTGAATCATTGAATCAGTGACTTTACTCAATAGCAGCCGCAATCGGATCAGTCCAATTCAAAAATGAATCACTCAATGTGATTTGCAAACTGATTCGACTAGTTGATTAGAAAAGAATCAGATTGTTCATGTATTGGACATTGCTATTGCGTCTCAGAGCTGTCAATGCAAATTTCTTCAGTTTGAAGTAAAACATCAGTACGAAGTAGGGCATTATGATTTAAAGTGTGTACAGATTTATTTTACAAGTTCTATTCAAATTAGTGCGTCAAAGTATGCTTATGTATGCCTATATTTAATTATACTGAAAATGTATAAGTTCTGAATATATTCCAAGAAGGAGTTTTTGCTTTCTGTGCATTTTTGTACTTTGTTGTCACTTAATATGAAAATCTCAAAAGTTTCTCAATGGATCTTTGACCTTGAACTTGCTTGGTGTGTGGATTTCCTGTTGTTTTCGACAGACATAAAAGTTTCCAAAATAAAGTAGTCTGATAAAGTACAGATACTTGAAAAATGTGCTTAAATATAGTAATAAAGAAAAAAAAATGTCCACCAGTGAATTTTGATAGGAACACAGTAATTAATCCAAAAATGAAACTTCTGCCATCATGACCTTTTTTTAACTAAAATGTCTCAACTTTTACAGCAAAGTTTAACTAGTTCTGTAGTCTCACTTTGATTAGACGAAAACCAATCTTTTCTCAACTAATGGTGTGGAAAATGGCAAGAACACGGAGTACATTAGGTGAAGGGGTGAACAAACCAAAGACTTTGAATATAGGGAATAGATGGAAGGAATATCAGTATAGTACTATAAAAAGAAGAAAAAATAATATATTGATCATTTGAGACGATTCAGCTCTGCACTGACAACTTGGAGAAGGTCATTTCAAACTGAAGCAGAGCCATTGCCACCGCCTGCACCTTTTGTCCATCAAAGATGTCTCTGTGGTACACAAAGTTCACGCAAACCTGCACTTCACGACAACATACGATCCATCTGGGTAAAGTGGAATGGAGAATTTGCTTTGTCCAATTTTAAGCATGTCATTTTGAAAGAGATTTAGGAATGTGATTTGTGAGAATAATGACAAGGCTCAAATGATAAATTCAAATTTAAACATATTCTTTCATCCCAGATGCACACAGAGAAGGTGAATTGCCTGGAAAAAAGAAGATAAGGTTTCACAGGCAGTGCCAAGAAAGTGGGAAAAGAAGAATACGAGAAATGAAACAGAAGGATCTCTCTTTCACAAACGTTATGAACCTCCACAGTCTCCCGCACAGCGACCAAATGAAGATTTACTGACTGTGTAGATCCGTGTTTGGGGATATGAGTGTGTGTGTGAGAGGGGAATGTCATTTTCAATCACAATTAATGTCCACCCTTATGGTGAGGATGGTGAAGCAGTGCCTCGAGCAGGTGACAGAGGTCTCTTTTTCCTTCCCAGAGTGATTCTTTATTCCTGGGTGGTGGGTGAAGAAACATTCACCTCAGCCAGAGGGAGAAAGAGAGAGAGAAGCATAACCTGTAGAAAAGAAATTCACAAATGAGATCTCTCTAATGCCTCAATCTTTCCTCCTAAACCCGACTAGTTTCCTCTCCAATAAATTTGTGTTATGCAAGAAGTTCTTTATTTTAATCCCAATTGGAAATGTCTGTGTTTTTCCTCAAACAACAGAGCAAATTACCTACTGTTTTTCTGGCTATCTCCCGTGAGGAATCTAATCCAGTCCGGATGGAGATGTCTGTGGTTTATTATTTTTCTCAATGCTTCTCTCCATTTACTTGGATTTTGTTGAACATTGTAACTAAAGCCAAATGTCTTATTACGCTTCCTGATGCACCTTCATTATTTTACTGACTAAAACACAACAGGTAGCGAGCGGTTCAAGGGCTTCTGCCCTCCCATCCACTATAAAAAAGAGAGTTAACTGCTCAGAACAGGCACTGTAGTATCACTTGTACCACTGTATAGCATTGGGTTTTGTGATGCATTCAGAGCAAATGATTTTTCATAAAGCCCAAAACACACTGCAAGATTTTAGCAATCCTGTAAGATCACTGCGTGTCACACTGTGCGACATGGATCTAATAAACTTGGCTATGATGTGTGTGTAGACTGAACGATGAGGACACCTATTGACTCGTACGCTGCGACGCACGTTACTATAAAAGAATAAAACGTCATCAGCATGTGCTAGTGGTAAACAAAAAGATCAGGATAAATCAAACTTTAGCAGTTGTATTTTTTTATGTCTGCTGACACAGAAAAAAAAGCGGCAAAAGAGGAAGGGATAAGCTTGAGGTAAGCAGTTTTATGTTTTAGTGCCATGTCACGTTGATTTCATGTCGCATTTTTATTGGTTGGTCAGTAAATATGAATCGTAGCAGCAAACACACTGCTGTGCGACGATCATGCTGTATCGTAGGCTATCTTTGGTCACAGGACCGTGAAAACGGCCGTCTTTGTACCTCTCTCACTGTACGATACAGGACCACCGATCACAGAAATCGCGTGTTTAGGGCTTAACACCCAAATCCAGACAACAGACACTCCAACTAATTGCAATGCAAACAGTATTTAGAAAACTAAAACTATCCGGACAGAGATCTATATGTAACGTAGAAAGTATTAGGCTATAAAAAAATGGGTATAATCATTATGGTCTGGGTCAAATTGAGTAACGTCAAGTTTGCCACGCAACGTCGTCTTTAAAAAGACGCACCCGAAAATTGCTGTTTTAGGGGACAAAGCTCTTTTAGCGTGCTGAGGCGCACAGGGGAGATGATCATCTGCAACACAAACAGGGGGTAGTGCAGCCTGATGTGTGCAATCCACTCGACACGGGAAACCACCACCGCTGAAGCGCCGTACCGCCAACACGAAGAGCTCTCCAAGAGCGCGCTGAACTCGTTCAGTCTTCTTCTCTCAGTAGAGTAGTCAGGAGCAGAACGATGTGATCGCTTGGCTCCGAAGCGAAAAGCTGAATATGCGCTGCATCTGCTGCCTACTTATACTCACGCTGTGATCAGCAGCAGCTGGATGCAATAATCGCATGCCAATGTGCATTGGCTCGTTTAGTTTACACTCGAAGTAGATTGGTCCCTCTAAGCGAGATCCCAATTTCGTCGGTCATCCGACGTGACGTCGAGAGTGACCGACTGAAAGGGCACTGGATGCAGTTTATTTCTCCAAAAATCACTCAACACATTATAATGAGGAAAAACATGGTTTTAAAAATAATTAAAAAAAATATATACATGAGATATTTAATAGACATGATTTTGTTGTTGTTGTTGTTTTTACATAGTGAATATTATAAGTGGTATTATAAACTATTGTTTACCATTTTAAACAGAAGATGTGTGAACAAAATAAAATGAAAATAAAATGCAAGCTTTCAATGTTTTTAAAGGTTTCTTTGAATAAAAGTGTCTTTCAAATGTGTGAATTTAATGTAAATACCCTCAGAGGGTTTTTCTGAATAAAAAATAAAAAAGGTAATTAATTATATGCTAGATATAAACTCGCAAAATTGTGAGTTATAAAGTTCAGTGTCACGTGTATGTTCCTGTTTGTCCTTATTTGGTTTGGTTCCTGTTCCCATTATTAGTAGTCACCTGTTCCTTGTTATTAGTTATCCTCTTCACCTGTCTGCCCCTCGTTATCTTCCCTATTTGAGTTCTAGCCCATTCTGTTCTCCCTTGTCTGGAATTGTTGATGTTAACCCTTGCTACGTGTGTTTTCCTGTTTTCCTGTTTCCCTGGATGTTATTAAAGACTGTATGTTTGAATTGGACTCTGCGTCTCCTCGTTCCTCACTCCGTGCTCCTCACAGTAGCAAACCGTGACATTCAGTTCAGAGGGGGAAAAAGACGTTTTCAGAAAAAAATGAGTTTATATCTGAGAAAAAAAAGTCAGAATTGCTATAAACTCACAATTCTGAAAAAAGGTCAGATTTGTGAGATTTTAGCTCTTTGTGAGATCTTTGTTAGACTTTATTTCTCAGAATAGTGACTTTATTTCTTAGAATTGAAATATCACAGTTCTGAGTTCCTCTTCAGGAACTCGAGCTGCGTCGGAAAACGCTAGGGGAACGCCTTCTGTGACCACGCTCTGAATAACATGTGACGTTGGTCTCACCGCACGTGCTTTTATAGCTTCCTGGTCATGACGTCACCCGCCCGTGACGTCCCGCTCAGCTATTGGACTGATTTCACATGTTATTCAGAGCGTGGTCACAGAAGGCGTTCCCCTAGCATTTTCCGACGCAGCGTCTCGTTCCCTCGAGGAACCAGGGTTACATACGTAACCTGAGACGTTTTTTCTCACAATTGCAAGTTTATATCTTACAATTTTGAGAAAAAGTCAGAATTGCAAGATGTAAACTCGCAGTTGCAGGAAAAAGTCAGAACTGCGAGTTTATATCACGCAATTCCAAGAAAAAAAAAGTCAGAACTGCAAGCTTATATCACAATTTTTACTTAATTTCTCAGAATTGCGAATTTATCTCGCAATACTGACTTTATAACTCACAATTGCAAGTTTATATCTTTAAACTCTGAGGAAAAAAAGTCAGAATTGTGATATTTCAACTCACAGTTGCAAGGAAAAAGTCAGAATTGTGAAATAAAATTCACAATGACCTTTTTTACATTTTTATTCAGTGGTGGAAACAGGCTTCCATAAGAAACCAACCTAACAAAATACATCAAAAATGGTTTTATTTTGAGTTTGTACAGCTGTCTTGAACCATGAAAGTATGGGTCACACTGAACTTCAAATATCATAGTCGGAATAGACATTTTAGTTTACAAAACATCAGAGTATTGACATTTTGCAGGCATGTTCATGACCCTAAATAAGAAAAAGTCATAACATAACATGTCATAGGTTACCCAGTATTTCAGACAACTAAAAAAAACCTAAAATGGATTAAACTGACCCACAACTTAATACGAGGAGAGCAGATTTAAAATTAGACCAGCCTTTTTAGGTAACTGACTTTAAAAAGTAATGACCAATCTTGCAGTAAAAAAAATAGATGACTGAATTTTAAGATGCAGTTTATGCAACCGGCCACTGATGCCAAGCAGGGATTCAGGGAATCGATGAATGGACGAACCAATTTACTAAGATCAATCAGAATTTCTACAAAGTCTGAGCTACTGTCACACTACTGATAATGTAGTAACATCAATGCTTTTAGATATATTCACCCAACACTAGACAGAACGCTTGTCTGTCTGTGTGAGCGATATCCAGTATTTCAACTTTATTACGACATAACACTGGTAAAGTATGTAACCAAATTAACTTTCACAAGATACGTGCAAGAAAAAAGGAAAGGGATGTGGCTTTCTTAAGTCTCTCTGACTGAGAAGAAGAGCCTAATAATCTCACTTGTGTCTTCTCTAGAATTTCAGAAGAGATTTCACAAACTTTGCTAAGATTTTCCAAGAAACTTCTACAAAGAAAAGTAAGAAACCCTATTGTTGAAGTAAAACTGAAAACTCATTAGCTATTCAAAAAGCAACTTCTGAACAATAAAATTGTCTTTTGGGATGAGAGGAAGACAGTCAGAGTAGGTGCTTAGCAGTGTTATCAATAATAGAGGCTCAGTGTATTTTGTTGCGCTGGTGTGTGTGTGTATGTGTGTGTGAAGAGACTCATTTGTATTACAGAGAGCGGGTGAGAATGAAATGGCCTGGCAGCAGAAGGTTTTTAAGAGAGCGTGAATCAGAGGGTGTCAGAGAGCAGTGTTTGCGTCAGCATGCTCGCCTCAACTCTGCGCACAAATCTGATAATGTGTGTGTGTGTGTGTGTGTGTGTGTGCAGGACCATCCCAAGCAATCCCCTATATGTGTGGCATGTAAAAATCTACAGTTAGACCTTGGGTTAATGCATATAGAAGATGCATGAGATTAATACTATTAATTCTTTGCTATCAATGAATGCTATTAATTATTATTTGTTATCATTACTTATTATTTTATTTCTTCATTTATTGTTGTATTATTTTTTTTAATAAATGTTTATGATAAAGTTGCAGAAGTACAAAACAAGTTGTTTTTGGAGCATACTTTATATGAATATTTGGTTACACTTTATTTTGATAGTCCACTTTAGACATTCTACTAACTATAAGTAACTTTGTAACTACATGTCAACTACATGTCAACTACATGTCAACTAATTCTCATTCATTTG
>NW_015650709.1:733401-736882 GCF_001515625.1 Sinocyclocheilus rhinocerous | reverse complement strand
AGGGTAGGTTTAGGGTTAGTAGAATAAGTCGACATATACTTGCAAAGTGTCTCATAGTCAGTATGTTGTATGTTGTGGACCCATCAAAATAAAGTGTTAGTAGATATTAAGCAGACAGTCTACTAATACTCTAATGACTGCTAGTTGACATGTAGTTGCAAAGTTACTTACTGTTAGTAGAATGTCTAAAGTGGACTATTGAAATAAAGTGTTACCGAATATTTTTTTAGTTAAATTTATCAGCTTAATTTTTATAAGCGTTTATTAGCAATAATATGCTGAGTTATCATGTGAGTTATTATCTTTTTATGCGACTTGCGTCTAGTTATGATCTTGGAAATAAATATGGTTATTTTCCTTTTTTTTTTTAAATATAATTTTATGACTTTTTTGGAAATCCAATCAAATAATAAATATGTTTAAAAAACAGCAATAAAATCACATTGCTTGCATTTTATTTATTACACCTAAAAGGAAAGGTCACATTTATTGTATTTCATTGTATTTCAAGTGTTTGGTTGTATACAGCATATTTTAGCAAAATATAGTAATCCACATATCCTATGAACACACAGAATCTGCATAGTGTGCACATATACATATTTTATACTGTAGCAACAGCAATGTAAGGCACATATTATATGTTAAGTTTCAGTTTTGCTCAGTATGGCCACATTAATATTCAAGCTCAAAATAGCCTGTTTTTTGAAATCCTAAATAACCTACAGAACACAAAATTTCAAATGCTCTTAAATTCAGACTGAGTAAATGTCTTAATGGCATTAGATTAGCCTTCTGTACCTTTCAGCTCTCAAATGAATAAGAAATCTTGTTATTTCTTTGTTTTTCTAGTATCGTGGGAGTTAATATTCATGTGTACATGTGCAGGCAAATGCATGTCCTTTTAGGTGTGCTTTCTCTTTCTGTTCATCACATAGATGTTCTGAAAAATAAAAGCAAGAGCCTATCATTAACTGATAACATAACATGCCAAATTACATGTTTTAATGATTGTGTATGAAAATGGCAAAGTACAAGCTGCTGACGTTTGTGTGCTGACCATTCTGTTTTTCTGTTTCACTCATTTTCCACACTTGGCCCCTCTGTGGAGATGTATAGGTTTATAAAAGCAGTGGAATTGAATCTCACTGTTTCTGCAGCGATGGTTTTATTGCAGAATCTCAATCAATGTTTTATCACCTTTGCCTTCAGCAGAGTAACACTAGCACCCTCCCTTCAACCCTAACAAAACAGTACCGTTAGCACTACTGGAAGAACAAACATTAGAACAATAAAAAACACCCTCTAACACAATACAACGTAAAACGCAACGGTTCATCTTGGGGGATGATTTTTGGGTCTTCCTGTACACAAAAACAAAAGTACAACATCCAGCCCTTTTTATTTTAACATTATTTATTCTGCAAGCAATGATGGAAAAGAATGACTAGAAAGAAGGCGGAAAGTGATGACTCAAAGAAAAAACAGCCTACTTTTTTGTGTTTTCAGCAATACAGAGTCATTTTAGGTAAATAAATATAACATGTTGCCAATATTTGGCTGTTTACTTTTAGGTTTAGAAATAATGTGGCTTTCTAATGCTGGATTTTAGTGAATGAGCAGTTAATTGCAGGCAGGTTGTTCACGTTGCTGTGTTAATTAATCTGTTCACGCGTTCTGGATTGGAAATCATTGATAAGGACCTTAACGGAAAAGGTCATGTCCATTTATTCATAATGCTGAAATGAGAGAAGTTGGCAGCTCATTCCACCAACTGCAAATGGCCACGGATCTAAATATAACTGTATAACATATAAACGATGAAACACTTTAGGGTTGATTTGTGAGTGGTCATTAAGCTTAGCTTAGATTAGCTATTAGTCCGTGATAACTTTTTGGCTGATGCCTTCCTCAAAGCATTTAATTAATTATTTTAAACGTAATTTCAATGGTACAATAAAGGAAACATAAACATTCTACAGAAAAAAAATGCAGCTATAACAAAACAATTAATGTAACAGAACAATACATGTAATTTTTTTTAAATATCTATTTTTTAAAAGTACAAAGTATGATTTTTTTTTTTTTTTACCAAAGGTATCAAAGTATTGTATTGGATATTCTGGCATTATAGTATATTCTGGCACTTTTTTGAGATTAAGGAATAATAATTAACATCTACACAATTAACACATTTACAAAACAACTAAACATCTCTTGTTTATCAACAAATGTTGACGAAGGCTCTTTAATAGCTAATTTATAAATAAATCAAATCTAGACGTGACAAGTAAATCCAAATGCAGTCTTTAAAGTCAGCAAGGAACTTTTGCAACAAACTGTAGAATCGTATCTCATGGCTTATTAACAAAAGTAGAGTGGAACTAAATTTATGTGAAATATGCATTTATTTGATCAAAAATACTAATGTAATATATTTTCAAATATAGTTTATTCCTGTGACGCAAAGCTGAATTTTCAGCATCATTACTCCAGTCCTCAGTATCACATGATTCTTCAGAAATTCTTCTTTCTAATATGCTGATTTGATACTGAAGAAACATTTCTTATTGTTATGTTAATATTGAAAACAGTCGTGCCGCTCAATATTTTTGTGGAAATCACTGATACAGTTTTTGATGAGTACAAAATTCAAAAGCATTTTGCGGTCACTTCTGATTAATTTGATGCATGAATAATAGTATTAATTTCTTTTAATAAATAAATGAATAAACAAAATCTTAGTGACCCCAAATGTTTGATTGGTAGTGTATGTATATGTTACGTATCCGGTCCATGAACTTCCGTCTGCTAGCCATCAGAGGTCACCCTTTCCATTTTCATTGACTCTCGCACGACACACTGTTGCATATCACCCCGGACTACATATCCCATCATTCATTGCACTGATTGCACACAGCACTGATTGCACACAGCTGTTTCATATCACTCACTCACTATTTAACACTCACTCTGATCCCTTCCCGGTGCCGAGTATTGTTTAGCGCTTATCATTTGATAGCTACACTACAGAGCCCTCGTTAGTTTACCCTGCCTTAGCCTAGTCTTGCCTTGTCTGTTTCCTCGTCTTCTGATTATTGCCTGTGTACTTCGGACTACCTCTCTCGTCTTGCCCTGTTCGGATACTGTTTGCCCCTGCCTGGACCTTTGCATTGTTATTGGATAACCCCTCGTGTCAAGCCCTCTGGATATTGTTAGCCGCTTATCGACCACGCCCGTTTTGGATTACTCTTCTGTCTTGCCCTCATTATACCTGTTTGCCATTGTTCGACCCTGCCTGTGTTTCTGACCTCCTCTCATGTTAATAAAGCTTGCATATGGATCCGCACGTCTCACGTCTTGTCAACCCCGTAACAGAATACTCGGCCACACAAGGATCCAGCAGCTTTTCACACGGACATGGGCCAGGTATGGATATGGCAAGACTATTATTAGCCCTCGAGCAGGGCACGCGAACGCT
>NW_015650709.1:730494-732974 GCF_001515625.1 Sinocyclocheilus rhinocerous | reverse complement strand
TTTCCTTTTTTTTTTAAATATAATTTTATGACTTTTTTGGAAATCCAATCAAATAATAAATATGTTTAAAAAACAGCAATAAAATCACATTGCTTGCATTTTATTTATTACACCTAAAAGGAAAGGTCACATTTATTGTATTTCATTGTATTTCAAGTGTTTGGTTGTATACAGCATATTTTAGCAAAATATAGTAATCCACATATCCTATGAACACACAGAATCTGCATAGTGTGCACATATACATATTTTATACTGTAGCAACAGCAATGTAAGGCACATATTATATGTTAAGTTTCAGTTTTGCTCAGTATGGCCACATTAATATTCAAGCTCAAAATAGCCTGTTTTTTGAAATCCTAAATAACCTACAGAACACAAAATTTCAAATGCTCTTAAATTCAGACTGAGTAAATGTCTTAATGGCATTAGATTAGCCTTCTGTACCTTTCAGCTCTCAAATGAATAAGAAATCTTGTTATTTCTTTGTTTTTCTAGTATCGTGGGAGTTAATATTCATGTGTACATGTGCAGGCAAATGCATGTCCTTTTAGGTGTGCTTTCTCTTTCTGTTCATCACATAGATGTTCTGAAAAATAAAAGCAAGAGCCTATCATTAACTGATAACATAACATGCCAAATTACATGTTTTAATGATTGTGTATGAAAATGGCAAAGTACAAGCTGCTGACGTTTGTGTGCTGACCATTCTGTTTTTCTGTTTCACTCATTTTCCACACTTGGCCCCTCTGTGGAGATGTATAGGTTTATAAAAGCAGTGGAATTGAATCTCACTGTTTCTGCAGCGATGGTTTTATTGCAGAATCTCAATCAATGTTTTATCACCTTTGCCTTCAGCAGAGTAACACTAGCACCCTCCCTTCAACCCTAACAAAACAGTACCGTTAGCACTACTGGAAGAACAAACATTAGAACAATAAAAAACACCCTCTAACACAATACAACGTAAAACGCAACGGTTCATCTTGGGGGATGATTTTTGGGTCTTCCTGTACACAAAAACAAAAGTACAACATCCAGCCCTTTTTATTTTAACATTATTTATTCTGCAAGCAATGATGGAAAAGAATGACTAGAAAGAAGGCGGAAAGTGATGACTCAAAGAAAAAACAGCCTACTTTTTTGTGTTTTCAGCAATACAGAGTCATTTTAGGTAAATAAATATAACATGTTGCCAATATTTGGCTGTTTACTTTTAGGTTTAGAAATAATGTGGCTTTCTAATGCTGGATTTTAGTGAATGAGCAGTTAATTGCAGGCAGGTTGTTCACGTTGCTGTGTTAATTAATCTGTTCACGCGTTCTGGATTGGAAATCATTGATAAGGACCTTAACGGAAAAGGTCATGTCCATTTATTCATAATGCTGAAATGAGAGAAGTTGGCAGCTCATTCCACCAACTGCAAATGGCCACGGATCTAAATATAACTGTATAACATATAAACGATGAAACACTTTAGGGTTGATTTGTGAGTGGTCATTAAGCTTAGCTTAGATTAGCTATTAGTCCGTGATAACTTTTTGGCTGATGCCTTCCTCAAAGCATTTAATTAATTATTTTAAACGTAATTTCAATGGTACAATAAAGGAAACATAAACATTCTACAGAAAAAAAATGCAGCTATAACAAAACAATTAATGTAACAGAACAATACATGTAATTTTTTTTAAATATCTATTTTTTAAAAGTACAAAGTATGATTTTTTTTTTTTTTTACCAAAGGTATCAAAGTATTGTATTGGATATTCTGGCATTATAGTATATTCTGGCACTTTTTTGAGATTAAGGAATAATAATTAACATCTACACAATTAACACATTTACAAAACAACTAAACATCTCTTGTTTATCAACAAATGTTGACGAAGGCTCTTTAATAGCTAATTTATAAATAAATCAAATCTAGACGTGACAAGTAAATCCAAATGCAGTCTTTAAAGTCAGCAAGGAACTTTTGCAAGAATCGTATCTATCGTATCTCATGGCTTATTAACAAAAGTAGAGTGGAACTAAATTTATGTGAAATATGCATCAAAAATACTCAAATATAGTTTATTCCTGTGACGCAAAGCTGAATTTTCAGCATCATTACTCCAGTCCTCAGTATCACATGATTCTTCAGAAATTCTTCTTTCTAATATGCTGATTTGATACTGAAGAAACATTTCTTATTGTTATGTTAATGTTGAAAACAGTCGTGCCGCTCAATATTTTTGTGGAAATCACTGATACAGTTTTTGATGAGTAGAAAATTCAAAAGCATTTTGCGGTCACTTCTGATTAATTTGATGCATGAATAATAGTATTAATTTCTTTTAATAAATAAATGAATAAACAAAATCTTAGTGACCCCAAATGTTTGATTGGTAGTGTATGTATATGTTACGTATCCGGTCCATGAACTTCCGTCTGCTAGCCATCAGAGGTCACCCTTTCCATTTTCATTGACTCTCGCACGA
>NW_015650709.1:727455-730143 GCF_001515625.1 Sinocyclocheilus rhinocerous | reverse complement strand
GTCAGGTCAAGTCACAGTTCATTATTATGAGTCTAGTCAAGTCACAACAGATCTTCCTGAGTCGAGTCTAGTCACAGTTGATCTTCATGAGTCAGGTCTAGTCACAGTTGATCTCTCTGAATCAAGTCTGGTCACAGTTGATCATCATGAGTCAACTCCAGCCACTGCTTCCATTGCCGAGCGCACGTCTCACGTCTTGTCAACCCCGTAACAGTATAATTCATTATAATACATTTTTAGTTAATTTACCTCTCTCTTCAGTGACTGTATTTGGCTTATGCTGTTATGTTTTAATTTGACTCCTGCACTGATTGTCAAGCACATCAACCCCCTCTCTCGCTCCTGCTAGACTCTGAGCCTGAAGTGTTGATCGCTGCTGCTGCGCCTGTCAATCTTCATCTACCGAGAGAGAACTCGGAAATCAGTCAGGGAGCGTGCGATTGTGTGGGGGCAGCTATGTTTCAATACACACACACACACACACTCATAAAGAAACCAACACTGCTCAACCACCTCATGTTTTATAAACTGACTATGAAAAGGTCATGAATTCAATAAATCTGTGATATGTGACATTGATTTTGATGAATACTCTACTTTTTAATTGCACTGTCAAGAACACTTTGTAGTTTAGGACACAGATTTTTTACACTGACATTTTTGACACTCCATTTGAGTATGTACTTGCACCTTGACGGGCACTTTTTTAGTTGTTTCTATTATGTTTCATTAAAAAAAAAAAAGTATCACTCATAAAAGTATGGGTGAAGTGGAATGAAAAAACTCCAAATGCAAGGAAGCCTGTGGATCCACTACGCTCAGATGCTTTCAACAAACACTCAAACTCTTGCAAAGTTTCAAAGCGACTTTTTAACAAATAAAACAAAATGTCCCTTTGTCTCCAATCACATTTGACGGTCTTTTCAATTTTACATGAGCTGTGGCTATTGCTAACTTTCAGAGGCTCCCTGGAGTTGAGCGTGTTCTCAGAGGTGTAATTACTATAATGAAAAGCAATGTCCTCAATGGAGACACCAAATGTTGTGGAGATGGCGCTGAAATTGTTTTGTGTCTTTGAAAGAAAAAGGTCTGATTAAATCCAAGGTTATCATCAGGCACTAAACCAATACAAAAAAATATTGATTGAAAAATATTCCCATAAGATGAAATAAAATAACTACTACAAACTGACAGAAAGAAAGAAACCTAAAAAAATGAACTGAAATAAAATAATAATCACCAACAATACTTTATAGTCATCAAGCACTTACCACATGGCTATCGCTCTCTCTCTCTCTCTCTGTGTGTGTGTCTGTGTTGTTTGGGAGAAGACATTCAATCTCCAGATGGCGAACTGGCATGTGGTGCAATTAAGGTTAATAATACTGACAAAAATGGACATAAATGCAATCGCAAAGGCTGGTAGGAAATAGCAGAGCCCTCTGTATTCTCTTACGGACATGAACTTTCATGTAACGTTTGTGCACTGATTTGGCTGCATAAACTGAAAATGTGCAGGCGATCTTTAGTTCCCAGCATGCCTTGCACAGGAATGAAGTGGGAGAGTAAATGTTAAAATCAAGTGTTAGTCTTTGCATCTTTGAGTTAATGAAAAGATATGTATTTAACTCTTTCCTCGCCAGAGTATTTTTAAAAAGTTGCCAGCAACCCGCCACAAACCTTTCATAGCTCCCATAATATTTTGTTGTATGAGTATATGAACTTGCACTGTCAAAAGAACGCCGGCTCCTGCTTCAGCAGCACCACATGTATGCATCGTGGTACTCCGCCTTGAATGTGGTAGTTGCGTTGCTGTCTATGGAGGGTCAGAAAGTTCTCGGATTTTATCAAAAATATCTTAATTTGTGTTCCGAAGATGAACGAAGGTCTTCATTTTGGGTAAACTAACCCTTTAATGCATCATTGTTTTAATCAACATTTGAATGTGGATAAGATTCATTGAAAAAGCAACATTTTGAACAAAAAGCTGAGAAAATTGTGTTTTTGTCAATAACTACGTCTGGATCGGATTCAGAACGATGATCAAAACAGATGGAGTATCCCTTCCATTCGGTCGACATTTTATTCGGTAACATTAGGCAGTTTTCATTTACATGCTGTTTAATGCTTGATGATCGCGTTATTTTACATATGCATCTGTTCACATGTGATCGCTTATTTCTGCTTCTCCGTCGCCTGTGTTTTGATCCAGAGATTCAGTACTCTTTCAAAAAATGTGCAATAGTGCCCCCTAAGTTATAACAGTGAAAACACAGAATTCTGTCAGTAGCATTGTCTCACAAATTATGGAAAAGTCTGTCAATGGCAGTAAGTTATTTTTCAGTTAAATTGGACATTTTAACCCCTTAAGTGCCACCCCCCATTTTTGAACATAGACGTGAAAGTGCACTATCCAAACTTAAATTATTATAATTCATGAAAACTTTAGAATACAGACCTAAGGTTGGACTCCTTTTTAAGAAGACAATCTGCAGATTACTGCAGAAGTGGAATCATTTCAAAATATTTACTGTAAAGAAAATGCACTGTACCAATTTTTCTTTTATATAAAGTAAATATTTTACAAAATATTTTTGAATCCAAAATTGATATAAAATTAAAGCCTTATGTCCAAATAAGTTATGTTCCAAATTTGAAGTTGATATAAAAAAAAATAGAGGTTCCTGT
>NW_015650709.1:720718-727151 GCF_001515625.1 Sinocyclocheilus rhinocerous | reverse complement strand
TTATACCACAAACAGCCACCGGGTGCCATCCAAACTCTGTAGAATTTTTGTTGATGCATTTTTCGCTCACGAAGGTCTAAATTTCTCTGTCCATATTACTTCTATCAAAAAATAACCACCAAATATGGAATCTTGAGACTCAGACCTTTCCAAATATATGCATTTTGTCAAGATTATAAAAACTTTTGATTCTAAAACACCATAATACATTTTGTAATATGACACTTGACTCCACCCACTAAGGGGAGGAGACTGCTAAAAGGTTTTAAAGTACCATTTCCATGGTAAAGCAATGTCCGATTTAAAAATGGTTTTCACAGGATGAATTCTGAGGTTTTAAGCTTTCAAATGATAGATAATTTATGATGATTACTAAAAAATATGTGATAGAGAAAAAAAAGACAACAAAAAAACAAAAGAGAGCCATTGGGCCCACCTGTGGGCCGGTGGCACTTAAGGGGTTAAAAGAGTTTGTTACATTGAACATAGGTTGTATGTCTAAAATTAAGATAAATTCATTTAGTGCAACCAACTTTTTTTTTTTTTTTTAAATTGTAGAATAATAAAAATAAAAAAAAGTACAAAGCTGTCAATGGACTGATAAAAGGAACAAATGGTTAAATAAACATTTTTGTGTCAGTTACGATGTCTAAGATAAACTCACGCATGAAGATGAAGGTAAATAGTCTTTTAATAAATCCACACAGGGTAAATCCACAGGCAGGAGACACACTTAGAACACAAGACATTCACAATACCGGACAAGGGAGCACAGGACAGACTAGAACTTAAATAGGGAGGCAAATGAGGATAATTAGTGAGACACAGGTGAATCAAATGATGAAATCAAAGGGGAGACAGAAACTAGGTCACACTTAACACATGAGGGAAGAAAACACAACAAAAGTCCATATGTGTTACACTTTGTACCTTATTTACCCTTAATTGATAAATATTAGTACCTAAATTGCGCATATTAATACCTTTTGAAAGGGTATCGCCCCAATGACAGTTTTGTACCTTTTTTATGAGAGTGTAGTCTATAATATCTTTAATTAAACACATGATACAAACAGCATTGAGGTAAATAACAACTGTTAGCCTGAAATGCTCATGCTCACTATCTGCTAAAGGTCTGGACCTCACTATCAATTAGGAAAGATGGCAAGGTGGAAAGATCAAAAGTCATTCTACAGGTGTAAAGGCACTACACCTTTTCCCAGAGACCATCTATTATTTACTTTGCAGACAGTATAAATTTATAATGTAGCTGTAAATTTTTGTGATATAATAAATCAGCTGCATCAGAATCAGGAGTGTGAGTCACAATTATAGGAAATGGCAGGAAGAAGAAATGAAGTTTAAACTCTGCCAAAAGAACAAATGCAACATCTTTGCATGATTGCATAAACAGTAAACAGCCATTAAATGAACAAATGTTTCTGAGGAAGCTTAGGGGGACAGTGGTGTCAGGCCATCCATTTTACACAACATTTTTTTTTTTTATATGATTAATTTCTATTCAACATCCAAGAGAGTTTCATCATTTATTTTTGCCACCTCATCATACATATTTTGCTAACATTTATGTAGATTTTACCATTTCACTCTTTTCCCTGACACAAACTTTTAATCTTAATACACAAATATCCATCATTTCCAAAATGACCTATAAGTCTGCCACCAATAAAGTTTCTTTTAAAAGTTAATGTACTTTAACCAAGCAGACAGTTGTAGAGCTTGAGATGAAATATGAAACATGTGATGCATGAAGAAAAAGAAAAGTTGATGTAAATATCACTTATGAACAGAATATTTTGCACATAATTTCCAATCAAGCTGTAATTTTGACAAGTGTTAAAAATATGATTTACTTAAAGCTATTAATAAAAAGTCCACAAACAGTGGATAGTACTATATTTAACAGGACAATACTTTTTTATAAATACATAAATGTATGAACAATTTATCTACCAAAGTATGAATAAAGTAGCACATAATTTGTGGTGAAAATATACATTCAGCAAGAAAATTCATGTACATTTTCATTGGTAGATTAAATAAATTGTACCAGATATTAGAAATGCATTGCAAAATTAACACTGCAAGCTTGATATAAAATATGAAATGTGATGTGCGAAAAAAAACAAAGATCACTGTAAATAACACTTATGAACAGAATATTCTGTGGACAATTTCCAATCAAGATCTAATTGCGAAACATGTTTCAATTTCAGATATACACAATTCTATCAAAGAAATTTCCACAAACTGTAAAAATAATAGACATAACAGCAGAAAGTATAATAATTTCTAGTGAAAATATACATTTAGCAAGATAATTCATGTACATCATCTATAAATTGTACTAGATATTAGGGCTGCCAATGTTAATGCATTGCAAAACTTGTGATGAAATAGTAATGTGTTAAGGAAACAAAGAAAAACCAATGTAAATATCACTTATGGACAGAATATTGTGTGCAGAATTGTATTATTTCATTTCAAGTTGCAATTTTGACAATTTTGACATTATGCAAAGCATTAAAAAAATATTAAATTTTAGGATATATAAAATGCTTAGTGTTAGACTTAGCAAGACAAAGGAGTCTGGCATTTTAGCATTTTATTCCAAAAATGTCACTTCCAGCACTGTCATTTTCATCCATTTCCGTATAGCCATATTAGAAGAGACATCCTAACACAGAGAGCTGAGTAATTTTGTCAGTCTGGGTGTGGACTGGAGTATGCCATAGCATGCTGTGACAATTAGCGTTCCATCATTTAGTATTGGCACGGTAAAGTACGCTTTCATTATCAGTGCAGCACACATGCTGGGACAGAGGCCCAAAAAGCAGATCACTTTCATCCATTAAAAAAAACACACACACACACACACACACACACACACACAAAACACTAATCTGAAACAAATACACAGCTCAACCAATAGGAAATATGTTAAGTTCCTTTAAAGGGACGCACTTTATCAAACACCCACTAAAACAACAACACACAATTGATTAAATTATAAGGCAGAATAGATTCAGTACAGTTCAGAAAAGGCCTTGTACAAGAATCAAACATCAGAAACCAGTTCTCAGCAAAAAGATTCCCTGCAAACGCACTCTGAAAATGAGCATCCACTCACTCTCAGGCTGGCAAAAGCCCACACTAAAACACCAAATGAGAAGAGGAGAGGACACAGCATAATAAAGCGAACTGCCCACCAGTCTATTACAGCCATACATCAGGCCCGTGGTTGAGTGTGTGTTGTGCTGTAAGAGCCCTTCACTGCAGCTGAGGTTTTCCATACAGACACAAATTGAAAATAGAATCTGATTCTATATATCTACTGTATCACCCAAGCGCACTGATTTTATTTAGGGAATTTACATCCCTAAACCTAAACGGAAGCCTGAAACCATCTAATACAGTGGTTCTCAACCATTTTGATTCTGTTTACCTATTGTAAGTTGACCAAGTCCTCTTTTTCCAAAACACATACTGACCAGGATTTCCAAATTGCCTAAAATGTCCAGGTTTTGGTCTATTGATGTGTTCTCTACAGTCCTCAGACATTATATGTACATGAATATGCATTGCTTTAACTGTTCTCTGTAGATCCCACCTTCTTGCACACCACAATGGGCTGATTATGTACAATGCCTGCACGCTATAGGTCAAACTACTTTTCAGTCATTACCTTCAGCAGTAGGAAAACAAAGTCAAAACCTGGACAATAGGCAATTAAAAAAACAGGACGAAGGGTCAGCCTATTTCACCCACAATGACATTTGAAGGTGCATCTACAGTAATGACAGTTTTTCTTTCAATAAGGAGTGAGATAAACAAGGCGCATCAATAGATAAAAACACGTAATAGATAACTAAAATAATTATATAAAAATATATAAAAAATAAGAAATTGAGAATTTAAAAGAAGAAATTGAGAAGTTTTAAAAGATAAATCTTCTTCCAGGATCCCCAATTAACAATTCACTACCACATTCCAAGATTTCCAAAAACCTTGGGAAAAGGGTGAATGAGAAAGGGTGAACAATAATTAGAAATATCCTAATTTTAGTTGTTTTAGCTTAATTTAAAGCTTATTTGATCTCATCTTAATTAATTTAAATCATTGGAAGTTTGCTGAGGCCCTGAAGGTTGAGAACCATTATTCTAATGTTACTGTTTATTTATTTATTTATTGATTGATTGATTGATTGGCTGAATTCAGTTTGATTAAATGAAATATAGGCTATTTTTTGAATTACAGTAGGTTGGAAACAAAGACAGAAATCCATCAGAAACTATAATAAACATATATGTGACCCTTGACCACAAAACCAGTCTTAAGTCGCTTGGGTATATTTGTAGCAATAGCCAAAAAAACATTGTATGGGTCAAAATTATCGATTTTTCTTTTATGCCAAAAATCAGGATATTAAGTAAAGATCATGTTCCATGAAGATATTTTGTAAATTTCCTACCGTAAATATATCAAAACGTAATTTTTGATTAGTAATATGCATTACTAAGGACAACTATAAAGCGATTTTCTCAATATTTTGATTTTTTTGCACCCTCAGATTCCAGATTTTCAAATAGCTGTATCTCAGCCAAATATTGTTCTATCCTAACAAACCATACATCAATGGAAAGCTTATTTATTCAGATTCAGATGATTATTCAGATGATCTATAAATTTTAAATTTAAAAAAATTGACCCTTATGACTGGTTTTGTGGTCCAGGGTCACATATAGCAGTTCAGGTTGGACACATGAAATAAAATGTATCTGTGGTCCACATATAATTGTGCTAATTTTAGCCAGATTGCTCTTAAACAAATACTCTAAAGACATGTCAGCAAACCTGAATGCACAAAAAAAAAAAAATAATAATAATAATAATAAAATGAAATAAATTAATTTAAAAATGTATAAATAAATAAAAAATAAAAATTCACAACATATTTTGCAGAATTGACAAGTCAACAGATAGTTCTGCAGGAAACCTTGGTTTCTGGCTAAATTTGAACTAGACAGCTGAAAACCTTTTTCTGATTAACTTATTTTTGCATGTTGCTGCAAAAAAATTTGATGTCTTACATAAATATAGTATAACTATATCAATCCAACCCATAGAGAAGGTGTGCTATAATATTTAACTATAGCACAATGATTGACAAATAAAGAGAAGAAAATCAAAGAGCGTTTATTACATAAAGAGTTTTAATGAAAATGCTATATATGGAAGGAAATGTGTGCACATTAATTGCTTTTAGCACTTTCATTACAAAATGCATGCATCAACAGACAAAAGAGGTACATTGCAGAGTACACGATATGTTCGCTCCGCATGTAGAGTTTTATCTTGTTCACCTATTCACCAGGGCCCATTAGCAACATGCGTCAAGCGAAACAACACCAATCTAAACAACCACATTTTTACACAGCCGTACTCAGCATACATACATAAAACGTATTGTCATTTTGACTGAAGCTTTCAGGGTCGAGCTCTTGTGTAAACAGACTTCCATTTTATCACGTAGTGCCAGAGATTTGGAATATCAACACTAATGCGATTGACATTTCTAGTTATTAAACATGAAATCCAGAGCTTAGAATGTTCTAGTAACAGTGCAAAGTTTAAAAACAAAAACAGTCTGAACTACTGAGTTGATGCAGCGATACACGTATTGTGTACTCCACTGTGACTGCACTACTGCTGAACAGCTTCAAGGCTGGCTAAAACATACCTGTTCAGTTGCCTCCTGTGCTTTAAAATCAGGTGCAGTCTTCTTTTTTGTTGTTGTTCTTAGAGGTGTTTGGGATTCAGGGGAGATGCATTTCCCCATATTGATATTAAACCTACACAACTGTGTAGTGCTGTTATTAAAATATGATGTACATTCGTAACAAACAGCATGGAATTCAATAATAAAAACAGAATAAACAATGAGCACTCTTCAGTTATAAATGTTGTATGATTCAGAAACTCAGGCTCTGTAGTCTAGTGTCTGTTTTTGTGGAGCTAGATCAGTGCTTCTCAAGCTTTTTGACTCAAAGTTGTCCAATACAACACTCAATTTAAAGGGGTCATATGATGCAATTTCAAGTTTTCCTTTCTCTTTGGAGTGTTACAAGCTCTTGGTGCATAAAGAAGATCTGTAAAGTTGCAAAGACTAAAGTCTCAAATCCAAAGAGATATTCTTTATAAAAGTTAAGAGTCAACCACGCCTACCTAAAACGGCTCGTTCTAACACGCCCCCACATGTCTACGTCACGATCTGGGAAGATTTGCATAACACCGCCCAAATGTTCACACAAAGAAAGAAGGAGTAACTTTTATTCTCGCTGTAATATTGAAAAGTGAAAAGTGAAAAAGTGAAAAGTGACGTGACATGTGGCCAAGTATGGTGACCCATACT
>NW_015650709.1:708998-720681 GCF_001515625.1 Sinocyclocheilus rhinocerous | reverse complement strand
TGTTTGAGAGAGGCGGGGCATAGAGGACCTACAATAATGTATAGTATTTGAAAAATAATGTGTTTTTTCAACATTAAAGCATGTCAACATATTCTGTTATACCAAATACACAAAATAATGATCTTTAAAATAGCATCATATGAACCCTTTAAGTTTTCATCTTGATTTTGTGTTTTTAAACATTTTCAATTAGATTAAAGTTAGATTATTTTAATAAATAAATTTAAAAAAAAAACTATTAGTTTAACTAAAGTCAAAAATACTAGCGGAAACCAAACACGCAAAAGGCCTGATCCTTGGTATGATTACCATAGTGTCAATCATTGCAATTTCAGGGGCGAATCCTGTTCTGTAAACACACAAAATGATAATTTAGGGGATTCACTCCTACATTTAATTACATTTAATAAAAGCAGCCGTTACTTCTGAAACTTAACCGTAAAGGCCCGTTCACACCAAGAATAATAACTATAACGATAACTATATTATTGTCCACAACAATGCACAATATCATTCTGATTTTATAACTGCTCTCTTCAGTTCATGTTAAATGTTCAAGCTCTTTTAAAGCCAGGTGGATTCTGATTGGCTGTCAACTGGAAATAATCATTCTGGAAGTTATAGATGTGGTATGGATTTCTGTATTCTCTTTGAACAAGAGCTATTATTATAACTCTTTGGTTATATTGTTACAGGTATTGTCTTTAATGTGGGATGGGCCTTTAGTCATCCTGTGGCCCCCTTGGAAGTTTGCTGAGGCCCCTCTAGTGGGCCCCGGCATCCTGGCTGAGAACCGTTGAACTAAAAAGTTGAAGCAGCTCGCGATCCCATAATGCCTTGGGAAATGAGGCATCAGATTCTAAATGTTGAAAAATAAGAAATTCTGAGCCAGGCGTATCAAGAATGTTTCTAAACTGCGCCTTTTTGGGTCGTCTGAGTTTTACTTTTGAGCTCATCTTATTTCCTGTTCCCTCGTTGTTCAGCCTATATCCTCTCTCTATAATCTGCATCGATAAAAGTGATAAAAGTTCAGAAAATACATTTATTGTGACAGTAAATGGTCAGAAAGTTGTTTTTTTTGTCTTTGATCTGTCCTCCATTACAATGATGGCTAGTTTAAAACCACAAGAGCACTCAAAGGTGCTTTATGAGCGAGCGTTTTAATATTCGGTATGCGTACGAGACACTATGTTCCATAAATTGACACTCAAATAAAACGTCTGATCTTGTTTCTAAACGAATTTATGAATGCCCTGAATACTGTATTTGGCAGTTAATCCAAATAAGTGCTTAATTAAACATGTCAAACTGACTTGTTCCGAAAGAGCCTCTGGGAAATGTTCTAATTATAGGATGCATTTTATTTTTGCTTATTTGTGTCCAATTACATAATGTTTCTTCTGAACTGCTTAAGCATGCGCTGAGATAAATCAATTTATCACTCAGCTCTCATCATAAAAACAATTAAAATGCTGCAGCAGATGATAAAACTTTGATTCACAGCGTTCATTTGGAGTATTACAGCCATTATATCCGCTAATGCCAGACATCATAAGACTGTTCTTAATAAGTAACAGCACAACAGTCTTTCATTTAGCTCTTTTTCTAATAGCTAGTCCCAAGAGGGGAAAAGAGGATGGCAATGTTCTTTCAGAGTTAAAGGCCACCGTAGTGTAATACAGTTTTAAATCACACTCTCACAGGTGAAATTACGTAATTACATTGAAGCTTATTGTTGCAGGCCCCTCTCTATCACTTCTCCACTCATTCATCCCTCTCTCATCCTTTGACAACAGCGACACATCAACCATGCTCTTGGATTAGGTTTGTTCCACCAAATGCTTTAAACAGGCACCTTTATTGTGGTGCTTTTGGGAAATTATTTCACACAATGTGCTAATGAACGTGTGGGATATAGGTGCTTATTGAAAAGGTGCTTAATCCTTTCATCAAAGTCCATTATCCCCATTATGACACATTCCCATTTATTCAGCAAAGAAAACAAAAATGCGAAAACCTCTCTTTGTAAAGACTAACAATATCAGTGCCAGCCCTTTGTGGCATTTTCATATTACAAACTGTCATCGAGTTAATTACAAAAACACAAAGCTTCATGCGAGTTATTCTACTGAAACACTGAAAGGAGTATTAGCGCTAACATATTAGCTTCTATTGAAGATGGGGGAGATTCAGGAAGCTTTTGTGTCTAACATTCAACATCCACCCACACATTCCCACATTTACACACTCCTACTTCCTGTTATAAGGCTAGAAGCATACTGTACACAAGTACACAGAACTCGGGCTGTTATACAAAACGTAATGTGCGTGATAACAGACTTTAGCATACGGTAAAAGAATAACATTCAAATGTCTGAGTAATGAAACACTATCATGTGCCATGTGTTAGCTAACTGACTAGCAGCCATGAACAGGTTTATAAGATGTAACCTGCTCACCAGGATTTATTTCCAACTGTTCTCCACAGTCCACAATGAAAATATTGACTCAAAAGACAGAAGCTTGACTTATATTGCTTATATCCTTTTGTGAAAAAAATGCATTTAAATATAATACACTTGTAATATAATTCAAATCTTAAAATTATATTTTTAAAAACCTTGCAGAAATGCACATGTGAAGTACTTGGTTATTGATTAATATTGATTATTGATACTTGATTAATTTTAAACGTAGTGTTATTTGATATTTATTACATTTAAAATGAGTATAATTTAAACGTACTAAACATGCAATTTTAAATACATGACATACACGTTTCAATAGAATTGACATTATATTTAGTATATTTAGTATATTATTGCTTGTCAGTACATTTGACAAATGACATTTAAAAGACAGCATAATTATGAAATGACAAATTATTAAGATGTACTGTAAGTCCTGTTTAATGAGTCAAAAAAGCACTATTAAGTACAACAAATTGTATTTAATATAAATTTTTATTATAATACATTTTCAATTATTTGCATTAAAATGCAATTAAGTGTCCGAAAACACTACATTTGTTTCACACTTAAGTAGCCTATATTTTGTTAAAGTATATTATATCCATGACAAGTACTCTTTTTAATAGTTTGCTAAAGTGTATTTCTTTTTCACAAGGGAAACATGCAGTACATACTTTAATTGCATTATAAATTAAACTCTGACACATTTTGCAATATAATAACATGTGGAATTGAGACTGGGGAGCTAGAA
Source organism: Sinocyclocheilus rhinocerous (assembly GCF_001515625.1). Classification (NCBI taxonomy): domain Eukaryota; kingdom Metazoa; phylum Chordata; class Actinopteri; order Cypriniformes; family Cyprinidae; genus Sinocyclocheilus; species Sinocyclocheilus rhinocerous. The sequence goes on along the minus strand of NW_015650709.1, from coordinate 717,459 downwards.
GCGCCTGCCGTTGAGGCAAAGTAAAGGAATCTACCTGAGGGCTATTTGACAGATGTGTGTGTTACAGGTTCTGTTTGAGGGTAAATATCTAGTGTGTTAATAGGGCTTTATGTTTAAAAATAGAGATAAGGTTGAGCGCGAGAGATACTGATAAAGGATAATAGTCACGATGGAGGAGCATGATTTACTCTCTTAACAGAAAACACTTTCATCCACTCAAGTTTGTTTGTTCTACTTCCAAATTCACAAGTTTGCAAACAAGCAGCTGACTACCGTTTTAGCGGCATTACACAGGGGAGATGATGATAATATCTCTCACTTCATCGAACTCCAAACAGCTGCCCTGTCATCTTACTCCTGTACTGTCTCATCAAAGCACAAAACAATTAAACCAATGGCCCAGAGGACTTCACTTCCCTACTGAAAATCCCAGCTAAAAGTGACAGCTGTTGAATATGGTATTGCATGGTTATAAGCTAATTAAAGTCAGGTTTGGTGGTTGAACAGCTGATAGGAACTAGATGGGGGCTGGCAGACTTAACCAGTAATGACCTATTTTTCTGCAGCAGGGCCCTTGACTGGCATGGTCTACTAGTCAACCACCTGAACCAGCTTGGACCAGCTAAAGAAACAGCAACCATGTTCCAAAAAATCTATTTGAACAAGTTAAACACACATGTAACAAGTTAATATAAATATACTCTTTGTTTCATTTGGTTTTAAAGACCTATGCCATCTTTTAAACTCAATGGGCCAGATTTACTGACAGTACTGTTAGGATTTACTGAAGACACACAGTGAAGAATTAGCGCTGAAAAGGCGTGGACACAGTTATTTTTGTGCCTGACCTTATTGAATATGCATTTGTAAGAGTTTCCCTTTCAGATGCAAAATTTTTGGGAGGAGAGTATTAAAGGGGACAGTTTTTTTAACCTAGAAGAGTACAAGGCTGGCAGAGTAACGCGTTGTGTGTGTGTGTGTGTGAGGGGAACAGGGTCACATCACAGGAGAGTGAACTGCCTGTCAGAAATCATAGCACGTCAGCTGTCTTAACCGCGGCTTGTGTACTGCATCATCACTGTGTCTGTCATGCGACTCTGTTGCCCTTTCGGGCTTTAACTGATGGTAAAACTAACGACATTTTTAACTGTCTTGATATTTACTTTGAAAGCTGATGCTCGCGATTATGGTAAGGGGCATTACATTTCCGACGCGTGCTTGTGGTGTTCGGCCAATCACAATGCACTGGGTCAGCTGGCCAATCAGAGCAGACTGCGCTTGTCAAAGGAGGGGGCTTTGTTGAAAACGACGCGTTTGAGAGAGGCGGGGCATAGAGGACCTACAATAATGTACAGTATTTGAAAAATTATGTGTTTTTTCAACATTAAAGATTGCTTTCTTTACTATGTTCTTTAATATGCGCATTGTTAGTAAATCACCCGCTGAAATTTCCCCTTCCATTGGCGCTTTTATGGAATTGCACTCTAATGCTAATTTGCCCTGTTTAATAAATCTGGCACATAGTGTATCCATCAAGTAAAAACATTTTTCTTATGCCTTGCATATGTTTAAAAAAATTTAAGGTCAAAGTATTTTCTTTTTAAAAATATCATGAATTATTCATACATTTGAAGTTTTTGAGGAGTTGCACTACATGGCATTTTACAGCCTAAACTAACCTTGTCTTGTCATAAAAAGTTAAAATTATCTGATTTTTCAAGAAACGTATCGACCATGTCATTTTATTGCAATATTTATAAAATAATTATATGAAAACCATCACACAAACAGGACTCAAAGATATTACAAATCAAATGCACTTAACTGCAAATTGCTAATGTTACATCCATTTGTGGACCTACTTTTAAATCTAGGTCAATGACAAAACATCAGATGCATATTCCTGTACAAGTCCCACATTGTAGTGTTATAATAATGCCTTTCTAGGGCAGTCGATGAAAGGAAAGGAACAAAGATAGGTTTAAAACTTCAATATGAATTTCAAAATCTATTCTGGCTTTATGAATTCCTCCTAGGTCTAACGCTTCTGGGGTGCAGCACATACAGTACTTCAAACAGCCAAACAGTGGAGGAACTACATACAGTAAGCTGTAGTGATGAAATTGCAATGCAGAAATATTTCTGTAGAAGCCTCAAGGTTCACAACGGAGATGTTTTGACCCTCAGTTCACAGTTTCGGGCAACCGGCCAGGATTAAATAAAAAAAGTGGAGGAACACAGGTGAAATCCAACACCTCACCATATTTTATTCATTGATATGGACCTTGACTCAGGTAGGTTTGAGATGCAGCATGAGATCAGTCAGTGACTAATACAAAAAGTGGAAGTGGAACCCTGTTTTGGTTAACTTTTTACTCAGTGCTTCAGAAGCAAACTTCTGCGCCTAACATTTTTTTTTTTTTACTGTTAAGAAACTAAGCCGATAAGCACTGAGTCGAACTGTACACAGTGAGCTTCATCTTAAAGGAAACGGCAATGCAGATATGCACTATGGGACTTGATAACCTTCAGGAAACTTCAGTGTGCAGTGAAGCCCATTAGAGCGGTGCTCCACAGCTCACTGCAAGCTTCAACCGCAAAGACCTCTTTATCTCAAAGTTAAACTAAATGAAAAGCAGTGAGTACATTCAGTGAAAGTGATAAACTGAGAAGGAATAGAGGGTAACAGTGTTGAAACAGGATTTTAGAAAGTGAATGAAGACATCAACACTGGAGGACTGATAATAAGATTGATGTACCAACAACAACGAATTCACACAGTGCACTAAAAACAAGCACATGCCACAGAGTAATTGAGTGTTTCTTTAAAGGGGCTGCGATTGGATAAGGATTAATGTAACTCCTGTTGGACCATCCATCTTATGCTGCTAGCTTTGTTTTGGAATGTGGCAGCTGGATTCTTGCTGGTCTAAGCAGTTCATTAGCTGGTTCAATCTGATCACTAGTTAGTCCAAAATGGTCATTACAAACTGCCTGATTAGGCACCATGTTTCATGTTTCAAAAACCAGCTTGACAATTTTAAACTGATATGACCAAATTGTAGCCAGTTTGTTACTGGTCCAAGATGGTCTACCACCAACTAACAATCATCACCAACAAATAATCATCTTATACCAAACAATGGCCAGCTTAACCACCAAAAAAACTAGAAACAAGCTATTATTATGTTCTTAAAACCAGCTGGACTACATTAAGCTAGTATATCTACAGCAACTGGTAGCTAGTTAGATAAAGGCCCAAGGTAGTCTACCATCTTGCACTAACTGGCAAGTTTAACCATGAAACAGGTAGCTGGTTTGGTGCTGGTCCAAGATTATCTACCAGCTTTCACCGGCTAAAACCAACCAATAGACAGTGCAACCAGCTACAAACTAGCTCAAATGTAAAAACACACACAACTTGACAAACTGATAGTTGGTATGATGCTAGTCCAATATGGTTGATCAGCTGGGACTAACTGATGGCTTGCTTAAACCAGCTAGAAACCATCTATTAGGTTCCTAAAACCAGCTGGACCACTTTAAGCTAGTCTGACATGGTACTGTAGTACAGTAGCACTGACCTGGTTCAGTTTGGACCAGCTAATGACCAGTTTGCACCAACTACTGGCCAGCTTAATCAGTCAAAACTAGCTACCATGTTCAAACAAACAAACAACTCAACCATCTGAAAGCTAGTCTAGTGCTGCTGATTTAAGATGATTGACAAGCTTGGACCAACTAGTGACCAGCTAGAAACCATGCAGAGACAAAAAAAAAATCAACCAGCTTATAGCAACTAATAACCAGTTTGGATCAACTAATCACTCGCTTCAACTAGAAACTAGCCTGTTCCAAAAACAACTAGCCTTCAGCTAGTGTGAGCTGGTCCAATAGCTGTTTTGTCTATCAACTTGGACCAGCCAATAACCAGCAGTGTTGGGGAGTAACTAGTTACATGTAACGGAATTATGTAATTTAATTACAAAATAAAAGTAATTGTAATCAGTTACAGTTACTGAGAAAAAATTCCTCAGTGGTCATGTAAAACAACACCCTTTTTACCTTGCTCTGTTAACAGCGACTCATTTTGGGGCATGTCCCTTTAAATGCTAATACATTACTTTAATAAAGTAATTGAAAAATTACACTACTTATTACATTTTAAGTAGGGTAACTTGTAATCTGTAACCTATTACATTTCCAAAGTAACCTTCCCAACACTGATAACCAGCTTGGAATAACTAAATGGCGCCAGCTTCAACTAGCTACCATGCTCTTAAAGCTGGATTTTCCAGCAAGGACATATGGAGAGAGAGACAGACAGACAGACAGACAGACAGAGAGAAAATTAATCTGTGGACAATGTGCTGGTTATAAAAGTGGAGCGATGAAAAAGCTGGCAGAGAAAATGTTGGGTAAAGCAGATGGACAGATGGATGAAGTGTGCGCTCTGAGCCTCAGCGAGGTCCTTTGAAGAAGGCAGAATTAAATATGTGCCGCTCACAAGGGTTAAACATGAGAGATTCTGAAGGATTTTGAGTCATGACTGCTGTCACACAAAACAAACACTATGATACTCAAACCTCATAGACTCTCTGATCTGCTGCTCTCGGTCATGCACACTACAGAACTACGGTGGTTGATCAAGCAGCTTCTCCCCTGGGTTTGTTAGAGAATCCAATGTGCTGATCCTCACCTGCTGTCTCACATTTCCCTTTGTTAGCTCTTGACCTGAGAGGTGAGCTGCTGACTCTGACATGGACTGATGGTCTGGTATAGAATGCTTTACATGATCAATGTTGGAGAGCAACTACAGTAAATAAAAGTAGTGACCGTCAAATCACTGGATTTGCAATTTGATGGCATCGAAGATGTATTTGTAATTGTATTTTATTGCACCTACTCTCTCATTGGAAGCACTAGGAAGTCCAATTTATTTAAGTGAAATACACTCTTTTTACATTTTACTTTTCTTTTTCTAGCAATAAATAAAGTAATATAAGAAGCATTGCAATACTTTATCAAAACATAATTTATTCAAATGCTGTTTCTCACCGTTTTATTTATTTTTTAATGTATTAATTAATTTTTGTGTAAGTTTTTATTGGTGTTTTTATACAGATATTAATTTATCAAGTGCTGTTTTGTTCTGTCACTCTAATTGAGACAATAAATTGATTCAATAGCTTCAAAAACTGTAGCTGAAAATTTAAATGTGTAACTCAGCATGGCAAGCTAATAACAAAAACTTTCAAAGCAAGACTGATGATATTGAAGTCAAAATAAAGCTCAGGTTGAGGTTACATAGTTAAAATTACTCATACTTGACACAGAATGATTCACGTTTGACAAAAAGCTTTTAATACAACTACCTTTGTGTTTACCAACCTAACCTCCTCCAGCAGTACAAAATATCAATATGAGGAGACTTGACGTTCTCTCAGAGTGATATTTACAATACTGAGATAACTTAACAAGTATTTCAAAGCTTATTATCCTTTGGTATTTTTTATATTCTAAGAAACAGGTTTGAACTATATAAATATTAGTTCAAAGCAAATTGTCTTCTTTATGGATGCTTCAGACGATGTCATTAAAAAGTTTCTTTCCCTTTCAGCACTTGAAAGAGAAGTGGTTGAAAGAAAAGAAAAAATAACTGGAAAAACAAAGCAAGAACCACATAAGAGTGTAAACAGTCTTTGTTCTTTGTTCATTTTCTGTGAAAGCATGTTGTAAGACATGCTCACTTCATCCACAGCTATGATATAGCCTAGGTCATGATTGATGTTTGGCTATTTAGCTGCTGGAAATTAGTTGTAGCTCAAATCACAGTTCTGGCCCTACAGACTTTCAGTTACTTTAATAGGCTCCCCCTCATGCAGTTTGTTTTCTTTGGCTGAGAGTCGTTCAACTGATTCAAACATCTTTATCTTAAAGATGCCTGAAGGGAAACTAAACAAATTGTTTTAAAATCTTTTTGGTTAAAAAACGAACTCCGGAAACTGAACATTCAAGCCAAACAAATATAATTCCTTTTATGTTTAGGTAAATGTTTTGCACTATAGTCATATATTGAAACAGAAAGTATTTTAAAATGGTTGAAAAACAAATATGGAATAAATGTTCTACTTCTGAAACTATAGGTATTTTAAAACAATGATAGCCTAGTCATAACTTTTTGGAGTTTGATAGCCACTGGTCACCATTCATTTTCATTTTATGGAAAAGAGCAGTGTGAACATTCTGCAAAGTGTCTCTTTTTCTATTTTCCAGAAAAAAACAAAGTCATGCATGGACATGAAGGTGAGTAAAATATGACAGTTTGGGGTGACCAACCCTTTTAAAGACCACAAGACTTCAATTTCTTCATTAAACCATATATCTTATATGAAATATTTCATCTGGCTGAACAGATTCAGTTTTTTAACACAATGCTGTTATGAGGCAGTGCTGGCTTCTCTGGAATGAAGAGGATTCAGGGCTTAAACAAAAAGAAATGCAAATGCGGAAGGAAACACACTGGCTGGTCATCAGGGGGCAGAGGAAAACAATTAGCCTCCCAGCTATCTCTGCGCACTGAATGGCTGACCACCTGCAAGACAGTAATCACAGACAAACAGCAAAGCACAAGAGAAATCCCCTCTTGTCATCCCATGCAGGGAGAGATTGGCTGGGAAGACCGTCAAATTTCTTAATTTAGGTTTTTTTCCCCCCATCATATTTCATTGGATATTCATGAGCAGACAGGCAATAAGAGATGCTCATAATCCAACAGCCAGTGGCAATGTTTAGACTGCATTCCCAACAGGTTGAAGTTGATGAAATATGAGGTTAATCAATAGGGGATATCTTTGATGTGAAACTTAGCTGCAAATAATGTGAGCTAAACTGGCATCATCTCTGCTGTTTAATATGATTCTCAGCACTTCGGCTGTATGCACAAATATGCCACCATCTTTCTTCCTGTATCCTGTCTCCTCCTGATTAATGCTGCTCATTTTCATCCCTAACGTGCCCAAGCTTATTTAAAGTGTCTCAAGGACCTCAGTTTATAAGAGGTTACTGAAAAGGTCGATATATGTAAACCATTGTAAACAAGTATACAACCACAGCATATGGAAAATGCGGATTGTACCAGCTGGTAAATTCTAGCTAATAAACCATATCAGTAATCCTTATTTACAGCTTTGGAATTTAAATGCATTGCTAGTAAATGTTTAAGATTAAGTGTGCAATTTATAAGCTTTTATAGCTTTTTATTAAAACAAACAAAACATTTTTCAACTGAATGATGTAAAAGAATTTTAGTATGTAAAAGGAACATTTTATTTAGGTTCTAAATGATTTTGTTTTATTAACTGAATCATAGATGCAATAAACTGAACTTACACTTTAAATTACAGTAATCACCTTATTAATAAAACTTAGAAAACTTGTAATAAACAGCAAAAGATGCATGCATATAAAGCATTTTAGGATTGTACTGTTTAATTCCAAAAACACCCGAAGTGGCTTTATTAAAAAACAAACCTAAAGACATTCGTAATAAGCAGACATGAGTGCTAAACGCAGCGGTTTTACGGGCAAAATAATACAACACTTCTGTCATTGGTGGTTTACTTCAAGTTTCCGGACATAATGTACTGCTCTGATCCAAAACAGACTAAATGGTTTGCATGAAAGTTTGCATGAATTGAAAGTTTATCCTATCTATTTTTAAAATGCATGTGATACATACTGTCACGTGTATGTTCCTGTTTTCCTTATTTGGTCTTTCCCGTTCCTGTTGTGTGAATGCGTTTCCAGCTGTGTTTAATTAATTAGTTCATTTGCTCCCAGGTGTGTCCCATTGGTGTCTGTGCATTTAAACCCTGTGTTTCCCAGTGTTTCCTGTCTGCTGTTAAATGTCATTTTGTCTGCTTGATGTCTCCAGTGTTCCCTGAGTTCCGAGTGTTACCCTCATTAAACTCTTTTGATTTGTATTACTCCTCGTCTCCTCACACCTTCGTTCATTCCTCCCTGAGTGACCGTGACAGAACAGCAGACCTTGACGGTAAGCGGTGCCCCTTCTACCCGTGGTTGTTTTTCGTTTTTTGAAAAGTGTTTTGTTTTTTTCCCCGTTCGTTTCTCCCCGTGCAAATGGAACGGGCGATGTTCATCGCCATGGCTCAGGCGAACCCTGACCCGATCGTCTACGCGAGGCTATTCGTACCGCTCGTCCTTGACAGCTACCTCGAGGGGGAAACCCTCGTGACGCTGTTCCAGCTCGGGATGACTTACCATCGCCCCGCGGAGTTCCCAGACACCACCAATCTCGACTGGAAAGAGGCAGTCATGCTCCGATCGGCTCTTTCCTGCCCGCCGGCCACTCCAAAGTCAAGCCCGTCTGTCGTGGCTCACTCCCGCCCAGAGCTCGCTCCAGTGTCGGCTCCCGCCCCAGAGCTCGCTCCAGTGTCGG
>NW_015650709.1:704241-707899 GCF_001515625.1 Sinocyclocheilus rhinocerous | reverse complement strand
CCAGTGTCGGCTCCAGCCCCAGAGCTCGCTCCAGTGTCGGCTCCCGCCCCAGAGCTCGCTCCAGTGTCGGCTCCCGCCCCAGAGCTCGCTCCAGTGCCAGCACCTCGTAAGCGCTTCCCAGATCCCCAGTTAAGCCCAGGGAGGGCTCCCGATTCCTCGTTTAGCCCAGGGAGGGTTCCGGATCCCCAGTTAAACCCAGGGAGGGCTCCAGTTCCCGAGTATAGCCCACGGAGGGCTCCAGTTCCCGAGTCTGGCCCAGTGAGGGCTCCTGTCCCCGTGCTTAGCCCAAGGAGGACTCCAGTCCCTGAATCCCCTCCAGTCCGGCCTCAAGTGCCTGCTCCTCCAGAGCGACCCCCAGAATTCCTCATTTCCCCCAAGAAAATTTTTTGGGGGGGCCATATGCCCGTGGCCGTGGTGGCCGAGCCGGCTAAGGTCACGGAGGATCCGCCATGGCCTCCTGAGTCCCCTCAAAACCAATTAAGTGCAGATCCCACTTATTCTTCCAACCTCAGTATTGTTGTTTACACATTTGTAATCACGATCAGACACATCGATGATTTTTATGAACTCTGAACTAAATTCATTCAAGTCTAAAGTTATTTTGATAGGTGACTGTGTTATTGAGTTAACCAATGAAAGGGGGTATGATTTACACTTATAAATAATTTGGAAAACCAAACCATACCAAAACAAATATCTCACACTTTGTACACACAGATGGTATGCCCGAAATTGCATATTCTCTGAGTAGGTGGTACTTTTGATTAAGTATTACTTTGCAACCATTAAAAAGTACATTCTATGACTGTGTGTAATCCAAATGTAATATACTACATGCCTTATGGGATATTAGTCCAATGTCCAAAGTGTCATGGATCCAAAGTGTCCACTGGATGTGTACTTCATCACCCAGATCCTTTAATGAACTTGGACATACTACTCGGACATAGGTTTTTTCACCTACTATATGTATATATAGAGTAGTATGTATATTTGGATGCAGCCAAAACTATAATTTAGCTAGAAGATTTAATTCAGTCCCGCATTTCAATTCAGTCACTCACGAAACGCTGGAGCGAGTAGGTGGCCATTGAGAGCTAAATCCTGGAAGTGGTCCAAAGTGCAGGCTGTTGACATGATACATTGATGATGCTAATGCTAACATAATTTTAACCACTTAGTTTCTCTGGTTACTGTAATATACTATTGAACTTCAAAAACATAAACAAGCTTTTGTTCAATCAAGTCATTTTGATGGCGCACACGAGATTAGATCAAACGCAGCTTCATATGAAATATGAACAGTGAGCTATATTAAGTTAATTACTTTTGTGGCCATAAAACATGGCAGCCTCAATGTATAAATATCCCGCTGTGTGCATGAAAACCCCATTGGGAGTTTAATGCAGCGTATTCTCACAAGCACTGAAGTCAGTCTTACAAAAGATATATGAATGATGTTGCTATTGAAACTTCAAATATTACGAGCGCTGACTTTTAGCCATTTAGCGAAGCGGGGTTGCGTACACCACAATGATTAAGGAAAAGGATAAGGTGAAATATGATAAGGCACTAAATTATAGAAATTGTAAGTTGACAGGATGGTAGAAAATGTGCTGTTGTGTAACCGTACTGTTTTCAGGGATCACTGCTGGCATATAGCAATGTTATTATGGAATTACAGAATCTTTACCTCCTGGTTATGTTGGTCGGGTTCATATTGCATGATCACACACTCTGAGGGAATGGAATATGAAGAGCCCTCTGTCAGACCTTGAGCTGTGGGCTTGCGTCATAGACAGACATATATTACTTATGGTGCCAGTGCAGTGAGTGACCCTTGACCTGGAAATGTTGCCACATTGTGCAGTAGTACAAGAGCAAGCAGAATGAGGCTTATTCTTGATGTTTGGAATGGAATACTAACTTAGTACTGTCTACTATTTTTGTTAAAAACAGTGAAGGTGCGGTCATATTTACCATTGCTCAGTGAAGTTTTGCTGGCGAAATCCAGTAGTTAATAAGAATCCATGCAATCAAGAGTTTTGCATGATGGTGAAAAAGTTCCCCATGTACAGTAGATTTTGCTTGGTTTTAAAGTGAATTCTATGTAAAAGTGCTTCATGCATTGCTAGACAATTGACAATCGACCTTATTTTTGCAACATTTTGCTAATGTGACCCCACCGTAAAGGGATAGTTCACCCAAAAATGAAAAGTCTATAATTAATTTCTCACCTTCATGTCGTTCCAAACTCGCAAGACCTTCGTTCATCTTCAGAAAACAAATGAAGATATTTTTGATGAAATTATTTTGAGAGCTTTCTGATCCTCCATAGACAGTAACGCAACAACAATGTTCATGGCCCAGAAAGGTAGTAAGGACATAATTAAAATAGTCACATATGGGTGGTGCCAAGCTATCATATTGGACGATACAGTAAATATGTATTTTTTAAATATTATGTACAAAGTAGTGCTGTCAAACTATTGACTGTGATTAATCACATCCAAAATGAAAGTTTTTGTTTACATAATATATATGTGTGTACTGTGTATATTTATTATGTATATATTACACACACACATGCATGTATATTTAAGAAAAAATGTTTACATATTAAATATATTTGTATAATATAAATTATATGAATATAAATTAGTGCTGTCAAACAATAAAAAAAAAAAAACTAATTAATCGCACATTTTTCCTGAAATTGTTTGCTATTAATCCCACCTAACATTAAAGATTTAAATATACATTTATATTGCAATATTTTCACAGTCAATATGCAATATTTTCACATTCAATCTTCAAATTAATGTACAAACAACATATACAGTATATTTTTAATATTTCTTTAATGACTGAAGGCCAGTATCACTGAGACCAATATGTCTCTATAAAATAGTTTTTCCCCCTAATATTTATTAACCATTTATTGTAGCCATTTAACATTACAGTATAATTGAGAGCTATCAATTTTAACATTTATTTGACTTTAAAAAATAACTTCTAATTTAAGTGAACTTCACTCTGCAATCTTCACATTATAATCAATGTCATATTTAGCTACCTGAGCCCTTCAGCAGAAATATACAGAAATTAAATAAAATGATCAAACACTAAATTTGTCCTTAAAGCTATAAAAGTGATTTCTTGATTTCTTCTTTTTTTCTTTCTTTTTTTTTTTTCTCTTTGATTAACAGACATCATAGCATTTGGTTATTAGGTTGTTTTGGCTGCTATTTCTTTAATAGCTGCCGCTGCTGAACGTGATGCAGATCTGACAGGCATCTCTTTACCTTTTCTGACCCACTTCAGGTCTTAAAGTCTCAATAATGAGCTGACGAGTTAAAATCGGGTGTGTTAGATGAGGGAGACAATGCTGGGCTGCTCCAGGACAGTTTTGAAAACCATTTCAGAGACATGTTCTTAAATGTGACTCGTATAAAATATATTACATGCATGCACAGTTTTAAGGCAGCTTTAATCACCTTTTTGGTAACTTCATGACTTAACTGACCACAACATTGCATGCACGTAGTTTATTTCATGCTTTGATATGAAAGGATACAGGCTACAGCGCGCCGGCGCCTTTGTGCCTGCAATTGAAGAGCACGCGCTACGAGCACAGTACCGTTTCCGCGCTCGTTTG
>NW_015650709.1:612637-702419 GCF_001515625.1 Sinocyclocheilus rhinocerous | reverse complement strand
ATCTTTTTACCTTTTCTGACCCACTTCAGGTCTTAAAGTCTCAATAATGAGCTGACGAGTTAAAATCGGGTGTGTTAGATGAGGGAGACAATGCTGGGCTGCTCCAGGACAGTTTTGAAAACCATTTCAGAGACATGCTCTTAAATGTGACTCATAATATATTACATGCATGCACAGTTTTAAGGCAGCTTTAATCACCTTTTTGGTAACTTCATGACTTAACTGACCACAACATTGCATGCACGTAGTTTATTTAACACTTTGATATGAAAAGATACAGGCTACAGCATGCGCCGGCGCCTACAAGCACAGTTATCGTTTCCATGCTTGTTTGACTCGCGCCTACCGCTGAAGTGAATTTGGAGCGCGTGTCTGAAACGTCTCCTGTTTGATGAGCTCGTAAAGACGTTCTGCGACTGAATAAATGCACTTCTTGCCAAGAAAAAAATAGAGACAGAGGCAGCAGTTGTGAGTGGTGGCTAACCCTGGCCCTGCGTTAATTGCGTTAAAGGTGTCATATGATACTATTTTAAAGATCATTATCTTGTGTATTTGGTGTAACAGAATATGTTGACATGCTTTAATGTTCAAAAAACACATTATTTTTCAAATACTCTACATTATTGTAGTTCCTCTATGCCCCGCCTCTCTCAAACGTCGTTTTCTACAAAGCCCCTCCTTCCGACAAGCACAGTCTGCTCTGATTGGCCAGCTGACCCAGTGCATTGTGATTGGCCGAACACCACAAGCACGCTTCGGAAATGTAACGCCCCTTTTCATAATCGCGAGCTTCAGCTTTCAACATAAATGTAAAGATGTGTTCATATCATCATATAGTGAGACGACAAGCTGAAAACACCGCGAGCGTCATCCGCGCTTTAGTATGTGTAAACAAAACAGTGCGCCGCGCCATCCGCCATTCATTCATTGCGGAAATCATGGCGCCTTATGTGTGATATCAAATGCTTCCGCAGATTTATAGTATTACTATAGCATTTCACCTGAGCATTGCGAATCACACGTATGGCCATGATAAGCACTGAATGAATGACAGGCTTTCTGTTGTAACATTGCGCAAGGTAAATAAGGGTGACATCTAGTGGAGAAGACTAATGATAAGATTCACGTTAATCAGATCTTATTTTAAATGTGTGCTGAAATAAATCCCGGAAAAGATCGATTCGCGGCTTTTGAGAATCGATATCGATTCGACGTCATTTAAAAAAACGATTAATCGAAAAATCAAAATTTTTTTTGCCCAGCCCTATTGATCATTTGACGGCATTGATACAAAGGCATATCTTTTGGTAGTCTAATCTATGGGTTAATATTTTTTGTCACAATAACAATATCACAAAATAGTTATCTTTGGTGAAAATATGGTTGTTATGGTGCCAAAATTGTAGATACCAAATATTAAGATACCAACTTTTCATAATAATATGTTCTACACAATATAAGCTAATGTAAGTTCTAATATAAGTATAAAAAATTCTCAAGATTACTGTTAAAAAGTAAATCGTCAGTAATAAAATAAGAAAGAAATACTACAGAGACTGACTAAAGTAATCAAATGTAAAATAAAACGCTGCACTGTCTGTATGAAATAAATATTCACAGAGTTTTATTAAAGCTACATCAGTTCTTCGGTCAAGAACAGTGAGTGATTATCTCTTTTGTTTGTTTGTTTGTTTGTTTGATTGATTAACAATGACAACAGATGGAAACAGGTATATGAGGCTGCTGTCACTTTAAGACCTAACGCACAGATCTAATACCTACAGATCTACTGACATAAATCCAATTTCTTCCCAGATTTTTGCATCCACTTAAGACATAACCAGTTTACATGAATACTTGCCAAGACAGACATTTTGACATACCTTTGTGTCTATTTGACAGCAATAAACCATGAAAAAGAACACAATTCAGTACTCACGCACTGTGTGACAGATGGCATTCTGTGCACATAGAAAACCGTCTGTCAGAGCAGAATGCAAGAACCGTAACCACAAAAGCGACGATAATCCAAAGTGTATAACGACTGTCAAACTTCTACTGGTTTATCTATGTCTGATACAATGAGTCAGATTACAAAATAGCAGCTATGATACAGATATTCTATAAAGAAATGTTGCATACTTGACACAGTATACTTATTAATATATACTGCATAAGTAGTATGTTTTCCATACAAGGCCCCTGATTTCTCTTAAAGACAGAACTTCTGTCCAGAAATTGTTCAGGTTTACTGAGCAGGGAAGTGTTGCTGTCATCTGTCCTTGTGGGCTTTCAATATCTTTGAACTATTTTATGCTTTTTTATATGTTGACCAATTATACACACTTTTCAAGTGCTATTAGCACTTAACTTAAAGCCTTTCTCGAAAATTTCACCTCCGAAAGAGAAGATTTTGCCATTCTTAATGTGTAAAATGATTTACAGGCAGAGCGTTTCTGATTAGCTTGTGTTATATAAATTCAAGTTGCTAACTCTCTTTTTTTTTGACATTTACAGAGTCTCAAACTTACGTAAAAAAAAAATTAGCAATTACAGTACCTTTAAAATAATCAGTGCTGTTGGTTTGTAGCATGATGAAAGAGAAAGAGAGACTCTAAAAAACTAATGCAACTGGTTGTTTGCAGTCAACATGTTTTTCATGCATTCTGACTAAATCAAAAACCAGAATGTCTCATACAGACACATATTTGGAGGATGATTATGAGCTATTTCAGACCGCAATTATTACCAAAGGCAAGCAGTTTTTCACTAGACAAATCACAGACACCTAATGCTCACATGTCAGCACGTAAAAGTACGTCTGTGAGCAGGGTACATGATCCCATATACGACAATCTAATCACTGGCCAGTCAATCTAGACTTACAATAGAACTACAAACAAGACCAAAATAAAGTCTAGCAGATAATATTGGAACTAAATGACGTCTGCAATGGAGTTTTGCCTAATCACTTTCACTTTTCTCCTCTATACATCAAGGGCTGCAGGATAAACAGAGGCAGTGTTATAAGGCATTGCTCTTTGGGTTTCATCACCAGTGGACGTGAGCAATAGCAGGCACATCCACGTCACATGTACAACCCTTTTCCTTTTGATTTCTGCTTACAGATCAGAGACAGTGAGCCGCTGTTTTCACTTCAAGAGGGTTAAAAACACTTACTCATCCAGCCTTTTATGTTGTTTTTTTCGCTAATTTGAAGCAGGTAATTGTGTTCAATGTATGGAATTATGCATCAAGAACCTTTAGTCATAGGTACAAGCACCTATTGAAAATTTCCTTTGAATAAAATATAGATTCTTCTGTTTTCTTATCACAGAAAGTCAATAAAATAGAAAGCTTTACTCTGCTAAGGACTGAGTCCCAGTTCACTTTTTGTTTTTGCACCAATGCAAGCTTCATTCTGGGAATACATGAATTAAACTTAAATTTAAAGACACAAAGAAAGAAATTAGATCTTGAATTACTTTTGCTTTCTTTTTTTTTTTTTTTAAAGCTAATCCATTTTTGGTTGATCCAAAGTATCCCATTGTTCAGAGTCAGCAAACCGGCTGATTTAGAGGAAATTAAAGATGCTTCTAGAACAGTACATTTCCCAAAAGAGAGAGAAAAGAGCAATTTTACGACTGGACAATCTCTCTATACTAATTCTATTTACAAAGATTTTGCATTTACACTCAAACAATTTAATGCTGAATTTAATTAAAGTGTCAAGTGGTTCCAAACCGCTGAGCTGAGCAAAATAAATGTAAATTCAAACCCATTTTAAAAATGGAACTGCTAGAGATTATATTTACAAAGTTTAGTGCAGAAGATCTGAATATTCATTTAGTCAGACATTTAGTATATTTGGTTGGAGAAAAAAAAAACATTATTAATGAGAATATGAATCAACTTTAATATAATATAATATAACATAACATATAACATAACATAACATCTCTATACTAATTCTATTTAAAAAGATTTTGCATTTACACTCAAACAATTTAATGCTGAATTTAATTAAAGTGTCAAGTGGTTCCAAACCGCTGAGCTGAGCAAAATAAATGTAAATTCAAACCCATTTTAAAAATGGAACTGCTAGAGATTATATTTACAAAGTTTAGTGCAGAAGATCTGAATATTCATTTAGTCAGACATTTAGTATATTTGGTTGGAGAAAAAAAAAACATTATTAATGAGAATATGAATCAACTTTAATATAATATAATATAACATAACATAACAACATATAACATAACATAACATATAACATAACATAATATAATATAATACTGTATAATATAATATAATATAATAAATTGTTAAACTAATTAATACATGTTAAATGCATTTAAATACATTTACAAATTTAATATATTAATGATAAAGCTTGATATAAGAATATAACATCTTTAATTAACTACAAATGTGTTTTGGATATAATTTCTAAAAGAATAATAAAACCTCCTCATCAACCTTTGACAAGAATCAAGAGGTCTAAAGAAGCATGTGTTGTTAGCTCAAGAAAAAGGTTAAGTATACATGCTCAGTGATTAATTTATAATTTTACATCCAACAAAACTTATGAAAACATTCGGGTCTAGACTGTACGTGACTGTCACTGTATAGGGGGTGACCACCTCTGAGCATATCACCAAACAGAGAAAGTTACTTCTCAAACACTGCAGCCTCCTCAAACATCATGTTGGTGCTCCTTAAAATTTTACAGCAACCTTGACAAAACCTGCGAGGAAACCCAGAGTTAAACATTTTAGCAGGTTTTGAGGGGGTTGAAATCTGATTGAACCCCATGAGAGTGAAGAGACTAGCTGAAAGTTTGAAATGGATTACTCTGGCACTTCCATTAACTTTACTGACAGTATTTTGTACGGATGATAAATGTTTCTCAGTTGGTGGGTGATGAAGTGCTTGGAGCTCTTTTTTTTATTTTTGGAAATGCAATGGATCTTTGCTGTGGGTGTAACAAAATGAAAAGAGAGGAGGAGGAGGAGGAAGTAGCACCTGAGGGTAGTGCTTTTCTTCAAATGGCATCTCTGAATAATCCTGAGCTAAACCATCAATTAGAAACATCTGAGAAAACAATAATGAGTGTATATGTGTTATCTTTTCTAAAAAACATTCCCCAATTCATTTCATGTCACTGTATGACCACCGTACCATAATTAAAACCCAAAGTGATATATCAACATGGGCTGAGGCACGTTGTGATAAAATAGTCACCAAAATGTCGACAAGACAGTGTTATTTTAGTATTTTTTATATGCTTTCATTGTCTTATATACTTTTATTGGTGTTATTTATATACTTTTATAGTATTTATTAATCTCATTAATATTTTGAATTTGCTTTTATATTTTAATTTTCAGTTTTCATTTTAATTTTGGTTATTTATTTTTTATTTTCCATTTACCTTTATTTTAGTTTCAGTAATTTCAGTATTTCAACAGATTTATTTCAGTTAGTTTCCAGTGCAACTAATTTATAATTCTCATTTTCATTTTATCTAAGTTTTGCATCTAATATTTTATTTTATGCTTCATTTCAATTTCCGAAAACATTTTAATAGCTTTACATTTAATAAAAACACTGCAGTGATACTTACATGAAGTTTACATACATAATACATTCATGTTAATCTCTTTATATCGCTCAAGTGACCAAATCGAAGATATTTTATTTTAGGCTTTATTTCAGTTCATATATATATATATATTATACATTTTTTAAAATATATTTCATTACACCAAATACACAAAATAATGTTCTTTTTAGCAGCATCATATGACCCCTTTAACAATAACTCCTGAAGTGATACTGATGTTTACATATGTGGTAAATTAAAGTTTATCTTTCACCTCTCATAAAGAGCCTAAATTAATTCTGAATTAAATGTATGCAAATGTCAGTTTTGGCATCATCTGTGCTGATGACCCTTTTTTATTTCCTGGGATGACATGGATCAAAAATCTATATTTTTTCTATAATATAATGCTTCACAGATATTTTCGAGTTCTCTGCTATTGTTTTATGTCATGTCATAAATATGGCAGCAGTGAGTAAAAGGTCCTGTGACTAAAACGAAAGATGAATACAGAGAAGCACTTCATCCTCTGAAGTGCTTATATAACGTTGTGTTATCTAAAGTTCTCATTCTGGATTGGCCATCTGCTCACGCCGTCTCCTGTTGATGAACGGCTACATCAGACATGGTGTCTTCCACAATGTCAAAATTTTATCTTTTTAATAAAAAGTTATTTCACCGCACTGCATAACTCCCACAATCTCTCCCCTCTCTCTCTCAACTCACATTATGGGCCACTCTCATAATTCAAAATAACATTTCCTGCAAATTTAATCACTCTCAGAGATTAAGGGTTTACATTTGCTCTTCCATATGTGAAGTGACATGTGACATGTGGCCAAGTATGGTGACCCATACTCGGAATTAGTGCTCTGCATTTATCCCATCCAAAGTGCACACACACAGCAGTGAACACACACACACCGTGAACACACACCCGGAGCAGTGGGCAGCCATTTTTGCTGCGGCGCCCGGGGAGCAGTTGGGGGTTCGGTGCTTTGCTCAAGGGCACCTCAGTCGTGGTATTGAAGGTGGGAGAGAGCGCTGTACATTCACTCCCCCCACCTACAATCCCTGCCGGTGCGAGACTCGAACCCGCAACCTTTGGGTTACGAGTCCGGCTCTCTAACCATTAGGCCACGACTTCCCCCATATGGCCCAGACAAGTTCAAAAGTTCAATCATAATGTAGCTGAATATGTGTACTTTTTCTCCTCTGATGTTTATGTAATAGTTTGGCTAATTTATGCTACTTCCAGTTACCGATAAGAGTATAGCCATCACATTGGGAGTCACAGAGAACAAAGGTTAAGAATTTAGTAGCAGCTTCATTTAAGTAAATACAAGAAACCACAAACAAACTAGAGAACCATAAGAAACTATGACCTGCAACTCACAGAAATTAATTAAAATATAAATTACACTGGCATCCAAAAGTTTGAAATAATTAAGACTTTCCTGCTTTCAACTTTTTGAAAGAAATATCTTATGCTCTTCAAGGATGCATTTATTTGATCAAACTTCCAGTAAAAACAGTAACATTATATTAAGTGGCCTGAACTACTATGTACTTACATCACCTAAATGATTTATTTAAATGTAAGTACATAGTAGTTAAGGCCACTTAATATAAAGTGGGACCAATATGATTACTATTTAAAATAACTCTTTTTTTTGTTTGAATATTTTTTTTAATGTAATTTATGCCTTTGATGCAAACCTGAATTTTTGCAGACTTTACTCCAGTCCTCAGTGTCACATGATCCTTCAGAAATCATTCTAATATGTTGATTTGATGCTCACAAATCACTTTATTATTCACATTTTATTATTATCAGTTGAAAACAGCTGTGCTGCTTAAAGGTGGAGTAAGCGATTTCTGGTAGCCAATGTTGACATTTGAAATCACCAAAACAAACACGCCCCTACCCCAAAAGGGTCTCACCCCTATTTTGATAGCTCCGCCCCACACATACGTACGCAACCCAGGCAACTATTAGTTCTGTGAAACAAAGCA
This sequence comes from Sinocyclocheilus rhinocerous, assembly GCF_001515625.1. Classification (NCBI taxonomy): domain Eukaryota; kingdom Metazoa; phylum Chordata; class Actinopteri; order Cypriniformes; family Cyprinidae; genus Sinocyclocheilus; species Sinocyclocheilus rhinocerous. The sequence goes on along the minus strand of NW_015650709.1, from coordinate 694,798 downwards.
AAACCAATGTTACACCGTATCTACACTGTGTCTACACCGGACGCGAGCGGCGCGGCACGACAAAATACTATAGAACTCATTATAATCAGTGATGCTGTCTACACCATATATATACTGTATATACATATCTATGGTCTACACTGGATGCGGCGTGGCACGACACGACAAATCCCCGACAGAAAACTGCTGCTGCGTTCTATTCATGACGTATTGACACAACGGTCGCTTTGTCGCTTTCAGTGTACTAGACAGACTTTAGGTGTTGCGGTGTATACACGGTGTTACTCACCTATCGAGAAGAAACAAAGCAACCTCGGCGTCCGATCGCAGGCCTTCCGTTCCTTGAGTTCTCTCCAGCGCTGGAAAGCTGATCCGATATTTACACGGATCTTACTTCTTGCCTTCTTGCCTTAAAGGGGTGGTTCAGTGTTTTTTTTTTAGGCTTGATTGTGTTTATGGGGTGCAGTCTAACATGTGTTAATGCTTCGTTTTTTTAAAAGCGCATTATTTTTCACATAATTTACCTTTATTTCACACCACTCTGTCCCTTCTCTGAGAAACACGCTGATCATTTCCTTCTTTTATGAAGCCCCTCCCTCAGAAATACGATGGGCTCTGATTGGTTAGCTAGCCCAGTGTGTTGTGATTGGCTAAACCGCCTCTAGTGCACGTTTAACCGTCCCGCCTCTCACCTCAGCGGCATGAGCTGTATTGTAATCGTTAATATTGCTTATCAGTTTGAGCCCGATTGAGAAGCAGAGGATATTATTGAAGAGGATCGTGCAGAACCTGTGCAAGCACAGCTTTTAATGGTAGGCCTATGTTTTTTGCTTGTTGTTGTCTCATACTTTTAGATACGCTGTTATTTGTAAATGCTACTGCTTATGTTAGCTTTTAATATACGGTTTTATCCTGATTAAAGCTTTAATACAGTACAGCAACCGTATGCATGTCCATGTTTAACGCTTCTCGTAGCTATGTGAAAATAAGTGTATAACTGGAACAGTTCATTGTTGGAGCTGAGCTGAATGAGAGCGAGAGAGAGAGATGCAGAGCAGGGGATGCAAGGAACAGTAAGAACCGCTGCTTTAGAACATTGATTTTGAAACTTGTGAATCCATTAGAATCGTTAGAAGACAGAATCACGATTCATATATGAATAGATTTTTACGTGCACCTCTAGTTTTCTCTTCCTCTTCTCTAAAGCAGCGCAGCATGGCCTCGCCCCCTTTGCTGCCTTTTCCCGAAGGCGGGTTTTATCTGGGTTTGTGATGTCACGAGCCCGGGAAGTAACTTGTTGTAGTCCCTACCAGCCGTTTTTGTAGGCATTAAACTGCCAGAATTTTAAAAGACGATATCTCCGTTTGCATTGAACTTTCAGCTTTGTAACTTTGCAGATATTAGTTTTCTCTTCCTCTTCTCTAAAGCAGCGCAGCATGGCCTCGCCCCCTTTGCTGCCTTTTCCCGAAGGCGGGTTTTATCTGGGTTTGTGATGTCACGAGCCCGGGAAGTAACTTGTTGTAGTCCCTCCCTACCAGCCGTTTTTGTAGGCATTAAACTGCCAGAATTTTAAAAGACGATATCTCCGTTTGCATTGAACTTTCAGCGCTGCAACTTTGCAGATATTGTTTGTGCTCAAACAGCAACATTACACACTAACTAACTAACGTTAAAAAAGTGAAATCGCAATGAACCACCCCTTTAAGCCTTCTTTTGTTCCGCAGACGTTTTCCTCTTTTGTTTTTTATCCGCCATCTCTATCAGGCAGGCAGGCAGGCAGGCAGACAGACAGACAGATAGATAGATAGATAGATACTTTTATTCAGCAAGGATGCATTAAATGAATCAAAAGTGACAGTAAAGACATCTATAATTCTATCAAGAAAATATTTAAAATAAATGTCACTCATTTAACTTTCTATACATCAAAGAATCCTGAAAAAGTCTCAGTTACCACAAAAAAATATATATAAAGCAGCAAAAACTGTTTTCAAAATTGATAATAATAATAATAATAATAATAAAAAAACATTATTCATAAGTCAGCAACAAATCAACATATTACAGGATAATGTGACACTTAAGACTGGAGTAATGGCTGAAAAAAAAAAAACCCAGTTTTGGGTCACAGGAATAAATGTTAATATATATATATATATATATATATTAACTGGCTGAAAAAAAAAAAACAGTTTTGGGTCACAGGAATAAATGTTAATATATATATATATATATATATATTATATTAATAAGTCAACACCAAATCAACATATTACAGGATAATGTGACACTTAAGACTGGAGTAATGGCTGAAAAAAAAAACAGTTTTGGGTCACAGGAATAAATGTTAATATACATATATATTATATTAATAAGTCAACACCAAATCAACATATTACAGGATAATGTGACACTTAAGACTGGAGTAATGGCTGAAAAAAAAAAACCCAGTTTTGGGTCACAGGAATAAATGTTAATATATATATATATATTATATTAATAAGTCAACACCAAATCAACATATTACAGGATAATGTGACACTTAAGACTGGAGTAATGGCTGAAAAAAAAAAACAGCTTTGGGTCACAGGAATAAATGTTAATATATATATATATATATATATGACTGTTTTTACTGTGTTTCTGATCTAAATAAATGTGGCCTTGGTGAGAATAAGAGACATTAGAAACAAATAAAAATACAAGTAATTAAGTAAGTAAATAAATAAGTAGATAAATAGTAACTATTCCAAACTGGCTGCCTGTAGGAATATTTTTTTCCTTGTATGCAGAATCAGTTTGACTCTTTAGAATGGAAGATGAAGGAAATAAAATGTGGTCATGTCGGTTAGGAACATGTAATGAATGCTTGTGTCGTGACATTTCGAGCTTGGGCAACTCTTGAAATTTTTTGTTATTTATGTCCCTCATAAACAAACAAAATTTGATGTGTAAAATCATCAAAAACTGGCTAAAAAAGAACTGGTTTGCCAGGGTATCGATATAAATCCTTCTGTTGCGAAGTCAGTAATCAAATCAATTCTTTCCCCAGATATTACATTTGTAATGCAAATGTGATTGATGTTGCTTATCCCTGAGCAGAATAAAAGCAGACAGGGGAAGAACTCATGGGAGTTATATACGCATTAAAAATACTCAACATATTTTTCATGTTGAGTATTTATGTTTATATAAATACTCAAGAGTTTATGTTTATGATTTTACAAAATGCTGCATTCAGATATATTATTAGTTGAATTTACTCATTGGTTTTTGGTTACATTATCTCAATTATACGGAGTAAAGTGATTAATTTAAACCATACCTAACCATACTCATTCTATATAAATTAATGGTGTTTAGCATAGAGAGCTAATGGGAAATAAACGCTTTATTCACGGTCTCAAGATGCCCAGTTTCACGCTCTCTTTCGCTCCACTTATTGAAAATGAATTGTGACCTTGCTTTACCGCCCCCTCTTACTTCGACTATCTGTCGGCACCACAAAAATAGGATAACCCGTCTGTCCATAAAAAGCATCTCTTTAGAAACTAAAAATGCTGTAGAGTACAGGTCAAGTTTATGAAGTGACAAAATATAAATATACCCCAACTCCTACACCCACTGACACAGGGCTCGACAGTGTGAGCGTTTCACTCGCACCAAAAAATGTGTGTAAATTGGAAACTGTTTTTTTTTTTTTGGAGCATGTGTGCAAAAAATAAATAAATCCCTCGTGGGTCCTTAAAAATAAAAAAAATAAAAAATACATATATCTTAAATAGAACACTTATAATGTTATCAAGATTTTTACATTAAAAAAAAAAAAATCATAATTTAGAAGTAATAGGCTATTTTTAGTCCTGTTTTTGACCCCCCTTATCAGAACGCTCTGTTTGAATGAAGGGGCAGATTGTAGACTCGGAAGTAAACACCCACTGGTATGATTGGCTAACAGCTAACGAATCCACGGTAAAATTAAGTGAACAAAGAACCAAGTTCTTACTGAGGTCTGGATCTTCATTAAAAATAAAGTTCACCCACTCCTTCCTAACGTTGGGATCAGAAAGAAGACAATGCAAAGACTGTTTTTCCACAACTTGCCACTTCACAGTGTCTTGTTATCTTCTGAGCCATCTTTATCTTTTGGTTTCTGCGTAGACCTGCGTGTTCGCTTCTCTCGCAAACATTACATGCGCGAATCGGAGGGCGGGGCTAAACAGGCAGCGATGTTAATATTCTTCTGTGGAGGCGGTGTTTATCCACACTATTACATCATAGAGTAGTCAATTCCACAAGCTGTCGTTTTGGCAGATTGGCTTCAATATAAGCTGTTTTTAGACTAACAAGAAAATTTTAAGTTCTGAAACTTACAGGATGTTTTTATAGTACAATAACCTCTTATATGTGAAAAGATCAAGGGAATTTTGGTTTCTCAGTTCATGACACCTTTAATATATTATTAAACAATTGGAAAATATTGTATAAAATATAGTATAACAAATGTCTTATTGTGCCTATAAATAATTACATAAATATAATTTTTGTATTCTAATAAACTAAATAATTTTGTTTGTAAATGTCTCTTTCCCTTTATTAAGGAAAACGGTTTGTGTGTGTGTGTTTGTTTATGCTACATTGTGGGGACCAAATGTCCCCACAAGGATAGTAAAACCTGAAATTTCTTTACATTGTTGGGACCGGCCTGTGGTCCCCATGAGGGAAAAAAATATTAAAATTAGTAAATTATGTTTATGTGAAAGTGTAACAATGCAAACAGGTTTTCTGTAAGGGGTAGGTTTAGGGTTAAGGTTGGATTAGGAGATAGAAAATACAGTTTTGTCAATATAAAAGTAAAAGAGTGTGTGTGTGTGTGTGTGTGTGTGTGTTTTAATGCACTCCTAACTTTTTCAGTTTAGGAGCACATGTGCTCCTGAAAAAAGTAAGTGTCAAGCCCTGTGACTGTCACATTTATGTCCTGTTCTGGGGATTTTTTATGTATTTCAGCTTCCTTTGGTTCCTGTGTTCCTCTCTGTTTATCTGTTTAGTTCCTGTTTCCTGGGTTGTCTTAGGCCCTGTCCCAAAAGGCACCCTAAACCGTCCCAGTCCACACTTTTATGACGTAATGCCGCTTTGACTGTCGGGTAGAAGTCTGCCGCGAAGCTCGCCTCAGTGTGGGCTTGACAGAAGAACACATTGAGGGCGCATAACGCGAGCACCCTTCTGAAAGCTAAAATGACGAATGGGACACCCTACACAGCCTCATGGACTTAATGGACACATTGTAAGTCTGTGTGGCCGCAAGTGAACATGAAGTGTGCCATTTGGGACAGAGCCTTAGTTTCTGATTATGTCCTTGTTTGTCTCATTGGTTATTTCAGATTTGCACCTGTGTCTCATTTAGTTCCATGTTTTCTACCTCATTGTCTTGTGTACATAAACTCAAATTTGGTTCTGTTCTCATCAATGTTTGAGTTGGTTTGTGATACTGCATTTTCTACTGTGCCTGCCAATGTGCTTTTTGTTTTGTTTAAATAAATATTATATTTAATAAAGTTTCTTGCATCTAGATCCAGCCTCAACCCTCTTCCTTGCCTGCAACCACTGTTGACAGTGACATACAATCTCTTTTGTACTTAAAATATCAAAACAATGGGAAAAGCATTTCCTTGAGTAGCAAAATCAAGACTTTACTAGTATAAATCTAAATAAAAAATAAAATCATAAATTAAAATAAAAAATTAGGAAACGTAAGATTTTCATATCTCCAGAATAGCAAAGTGTGAGACCCCAAACAGCAATGGCCTGTGAGAAATTATAAGAAGAACCACCCAATTAAAAATGACTAGTTTTAAACATCTAGCCACGTAGTTGCTTCTCTGAATAATAAGCTCCTTTAACTCCAGTGCTCTCCTGCCTCTCAAAGCCAGCGCAGCATGTTGACCGAGGTATTATCTGGTTAGTGCAGACCCACAATGCTTAGCCAGGTGAAACAGATACACAGACTGTACAAACACACACTCCATCCCATTCTTTTTACTCTTCTTTACCCATACACGCTCATGCCAGGATACAGAATGGGAAAACCGTAATCCTCTGCAGACAATTTAAGAATCACAAACACACATGTGCATAGCATCTCAGTGCGTGACGTTTAATGGTCATGACTTTTTTCCCTGCTATAACATGAAGGACTCAAAGACACACAGGGCCCATCAAATTGATTGGACAGCTTTACGAGGGCCACATAGAGTTAGTGGCAGTTGTAGACATCATGAAGATAAAACCCCTGGAGTCTCAGAATCCTTTTTCCAAACAAACCCAGCATGAAGAGGCTCTATCCACTCATGCTGCCCTGCATAACATGTTATGGAAGATTTATGTTATGCCTTTGTTGTCTCATTTAGATCAAAATAGACATGAGACGAAAACATCTAATATAAAGATGCGACGCGACGTGAATGTTTAACACGTTTAAACAGCTTTTTGTGGCAACATGGTGCAGCTGGTGGCCTCCACCAGCTTTTATATTATTTTTACTCAATTATAAATACAAATAATATTAATTTACTCTTATATCTAAAGATTAAAGGGAGGATTGGGGTTTTGAAGTTCTGTAATGGGACGCCTGTGATAAATGGTCCTAAACAAGACCTGTCTGTGACACAATATCTCATGATGTATGATCTAAGAGGCAGACCAGTGGTCAACTAAATACTGAGTGAAGTACATAGGATTAAAAACGATTTTTATTATGTTGTGGAAATCATTTTTTGCAGTGCAGAAAATTAATGCATTCTGTTGCTTTTAAAGGAAAGAAAATGAACACTTATGCAATATCTGTCAGATTTTGTTTCATGTCTCGTGTTGTGTTTTCCTCCCCCATGTGCTCCAGGTTAACGTTTATGCCCATATTTGTTTTTTTCCTGTTCCTATTTCCATTTAGTTCTATTGATCCCAGGTATGTCCCATTAGTTTCTGTTTATATAAAGTGTGTTTTGCCCCTTGTTTCCTGTCCGCTGTTGAATGTCATTTCGTGTCCTCAGTGTATCCTGTGTCTCTGTATTCCCAGCTTTTGTTTATTAAATCTTTTAAATTTACTTTGTTCCTCGTCTCCGCGTTCGTTCCTGCACCCAGTGTGTGTGTCGTGACAATATCATTTTAGCAGAAATTTAGCAGATTTTTTTTATATATATATAATATAGAGAATGAAAACAGAACTCTACAATAATCTCAAAATCTGTAATCATTTAATAACATATTATAATCAATAGTGTATATTGACATTCTGCCTTAATACTGACCATGATATCTGCTTTTTGTCATTTCAAACCTAACATACTACATTTACATCTTGAATGATGTTTATTATTCGTACCCCATAGTCAAATTGTTTTATCTTGTTTTATGAATAAATATATCAAGATTTAGTAAAGTTTATCCTTAAAAAAAAAAAAGTAAAGTAAATACTTTTTTACAGAAATTAATATATTTATTCAGCAAGGATGCATTAAATTGGTCAAAAGTGACGGTAAAGACATTTATAATTTTACAAAAGTTTCCTATTTAAAATAAATGCTGTTCTTTAAAAAAAAAATACAGTGCAGATAACATTCAGTTTCTTTTTAAGGAAAGAAAATATCAATTTAAGTAATAGCATTTTCAGTTGTTTTTTTTACATTATACAAAAATAAAAACACAGATCTCTGCAATAATCTGAAAATCTGCAATAATTCAACAACAACATAACCTTCATCCACTTGATGGATGTAATATTTCATGTAATATATCTCCGCTGGTATTCATTTCTACTGATATTTTACTTTTTGAGCTTCAATAAAGAATAAATTACACTATATAGAGAGAGAAAATGATATTACTTTAATTAAACATCCCACCTAGGGTTAATTTATAGATACATTAGACAAATATGGTTACTGGAAAACGACTCAATCTGCTCCTAATATCCATTTTTAGTAATCACACAAAATAGAATGAAACAATTAAAATGTCAAACTGATGAAATGCGTTAACAGTGCTAGACTAAAATAACAGTATTAAACATTTAATTAACATTTAATTAATTGTGTGCTCTAGTTTTTATATTTAGCTAAAGGTCTGTAACACCGAAAAACACCACAAATCCCACCAAGTAATGGGCTTAATTCCCTGCAAACAACACACAAACACAAAACACACACACACACACACACACACACACACACACACACACAAACAGCTATTGGCAAGACTAGAGCCTAAAAGGGTCAAAAACCAAACCAAAGCATGATGTCCGTCTGCCTGAGCAAAATATCAGCCCCAGAGTGCAGTCGTGCATAACATTAAACAAAAACCCACTGCGGGAATAATCAACACGTACACAATCGAAAGAAAAAGCAACAGTGCTCAAATACAAAAGCATGTTACATGCTACAATTACACATGGAAACTTAAAACAATCCCACAAACACTTTCTCTCTCTTTCTACTACCATGTTGTAGCTGATAAGCCAATCAGAAGCCAGAATTCCTGGTTGTGAACTTTGATGGATGGCCATTAGTAACATGCCAGGACCATCAGAGGGGGAAACTGCTCTGATTAATGTTCAGGGAGTTAAGAACACACACGCAAACAAGCAGAAAACATAAATGCACTAACAAATACTCAATAATTTAAAAAACATGCATATTAAAAAGATCCTCATGCATATTTAAGCACCAAAAAACACATATACAGAAATATGCACGTATTTGAACGGCATCACAGCACATTAGTGCAAGGTCTGACCAGGGGAAGCGACGTCTTCCCTTCAGTGATATTTATAGAGGGACTAAGTCCCCAGAGAGAGTGTGCAAACACACACACACCAGGAAAATACAGTCATATGCATACACACATGGGTATTCGTTGAAGACACATTGACAAAACAGGAAAGCGCAAAACATATTGCTATTTGTGCAGTGACTCATCCATCCAGTGAAATGCATGGAGGAATGCAAATGTTTGCCGTCCAATAATTATTAATCTCTCGAAATGAGTGTCTTCGTACACATGCACGTGCGCACATGCTTGTAATTTCACTAATGCTCGTGATAATGCACTGCAAATTTAATCAGAAGCAGAGGGCTTTACCAAGAACAGGGTCAACACACCTGAAGCAAAGCCATGTTTGCCGTGTTTGACCGATTTTATGATCCGGCGACCATACATCAGGTTTGCCATCCTGCCTTCATCAAACTTTCAGGTCTCTGAAGGATAACACAAGCAAAATGTGCTTTTTCTTGTGTGGGTTAGTTTTTGGTCTAAGAATCAACACTCGCCAAGAGCCAAATGTGAGTAAAAAGTGCAGACGTAGCCAGATGGTTGGGAGCTGCAACATAATATATGGTTTATATCAAATTATATAACGATAATCAGACTCCTGCTGAAGTAAGTGACATGAACGATTCAAATCAAAGACATACAAAATGTCACAACTTGCACTTCGCCTAACAACTTTAAACGTTTTAGTGGAAAATTAACTACTATAATTTATTTATTTATTTTGCCCTGTTCTGACACTTGTGAAATATTCCTCACATTTGGAAAATGGAATTTTTTTTTAATTCTGTTAAATATTTATATGGTCATAGAGAATCCATATACCATCCCAAAAAAAAGTATTATGCACTAATAAATAAATAAATGTAAAAAATGAAAACCAGTGAAAATGCTGTTTCTTGGCTAGTAAGGAATATGTATATATAAAGAACACTGCAAAAAAAGTTCATTTTTGAACTGGTTCTTTAATGACAGTTGTGACAGAGCTTCTAATAATAATAAAAAAGTGTGTGTGAAGTTGTTATGGATCCTCTCTATCAAGTACTTGTCTCACTTACTTTGCATAAAACATTTTTCAGTTTAGTCTGTAATGACAGCAATCATTTCAGCAGCAGTGTTTCAGCATCGCCCTATCTTGTCCTGATGAATAATATCCTGTAAATGAATAATGTGTATGAAATGCCTCCATACATCACATTGTCTTGTCATTCAGTGTTAAATGGCATGTTTAACTCCTAAAGGCAATCAGTAATGAACTGTGAGATGGCGAGACAAACTTTACACTCTCCAGAGAAGTCGCTGTGTTAATGTCATTCGCATAAACAGACATATCGTGTGACTTGCTTATAGAAAAAGGTCATTCAGCTTGTACAGTATTCACATTCTGTCTTTACACTGAACATGATATCTGCTGTTTTATCATTTCAATCTTGAAACTTACTTTTGTGAATTTTTTTTATTTTATTTTATTTTTTTGCTTGACAACTGTGCATGTGCTATTTATTGTTCAAAAAAATGGCAGTTCATTTGATATTTTGTTATTTGATGCAATGCTGTTTTTTAATCTTTAAGTGTATCTTGAGTATCCGAATGTTTTCGAGGAACTGAACCTTGAATTATGTTCTTGTTTTATTAATAAATATAACAAATTTAGTGAAATTTATGTTTAGAACAAAAACAAAAATCAATAATTTGCCAATGGCGTAAGAAAGATTTATTCAAGATACACTACCGTTCATGTTTTATCTTTTTAATGAATACATTTATTTAGTAAGAATGCATAAATTGATCAAAAGGACAGTAATTTTGATTTGATTTAAAATAAATACTGTTCATTTTAACTTTTTGTTCATCAGAGAATCCTGACAAAAAATCCACTGTTTCCATAAACATATTAAGCAGCACAACTGTTAACAACATTGATAATAATAAGAAATGTTTCTTGAGCATCAAATCAGCATATTAGAAAGATTTCTGAAGGATCACGTGACACTGAAGACTGGAGTAATGATGCTGAAAATTCCGTTTTGCATCACAGGAATAAATGACATTTTAAAATATATTCAAATGTAAAACAGTTATTTTAAATTGTATATTTCACAATATTACGGTTTACTTTATTTTTGATCAAACAGATGCAGCGTTGGTGAACATGAGAGATTTTGAAAAAAAATTAAAAATCTTACTGACGCCAAACTTTTGAACAGTAGTGTATATTCTCTAACACCTCTTATCTTACACACATTTATAAATTTAATGTGGTTTTGGGAAGCAAAAAGCAGTTCTGCCCTTTTTTAAAAAAAGACTGTTTTAGTTTTATCTCTAACACCTCTTATCTTACACACATTTATAAATTTAATGTGGTTTTGGGAAGCAAAAAGCAGTTCTGCCCTTTTTTAAAAATCTCAAAATCTCAAAACTCTGACTGGCTTTTTAATTCTGCACATCAGAACTCACAAGGGACAAAAAGTTTAATCAAACTGTCTACAATAGTGCTTTTATAGCTTGCACTTAACAGAGGAACTGATGTACACCCTACCGTGCCATTTTCAACATGAACAAATAACAATAAGTGGTAAACACATTCACTGATAACTGCTTTTATTCTCTTCTAGGCAAATTTACCAGGAGAGTCTACAAATACCAGATGACAGAGAGTCATATATATGTGCGCGTGTGTGAGTGTGTGTGTGTGTATAAAATTTCCATAAGTGCTCTGTGTTTATGCAATCATATCTCCACAACTGGAACTGGATTTACACAACACAAAAGAGAGAGAGAGAGCGAGGAAGAAAGGGTAAGAGTGCTGCTAGATTTATAGACAAGAAGAGGCAGAGAATGAAACAGAGGAAGTCACTTGGAGAAAGCGAGCACTAATTCCAGAAGTGGCTCTCTGGGACACAAAACACGACACGGAAAAAAAGGGAGAGCATGACATATGGTTTAAAAGTGGAAGCAAAAAAGAAAAAAAAAATCTATTAAAAGATGCATTTATGGTGGTATGAAGCTAGCCAGGAGCCACTTAAGAGGCACGTTTTTAATTTCCACACAGAGAAATGAACAAACACTCAGAGAGGCTCCTCACCATATGCTAATGAGCAGTGCATTAGAAACAGGCTGCACAGGAGAAAACACAATCAAGCTCTTGGGACAGGAAGTGCCACCACTGCCTGTCTCAAAAGTGATCCTTTTTTAATTCCCACAAATAATTCAAATCCCTATTTAAATGTAATGTTAATTCTAAAGGAGTGTGTGAGTAATTTATAATTATTCTATAAATTATAATTTATAATCTTTCTTTAATATTTCACATAGATTTTACACATAGATACTGAGCGAACAATATAACTTTTCACATTGTTCATTCTGATATGAGCATTTGTAAGTATTTGAAATCCTTTGTGAAATTTGGGCGATATGGGCATTTCATATGTCGGTATTTTTTGGCTGATTTGCAATACATAAGGTATATATCTTGGTATTTTTGTTTTTGTATTTGTATTTTAAGGAGCGCCGGCCGCTCGGAAGTCAAGACGGCCGGCCTCTCAACAGATAGGCCTGCCGGCCGCGCCGTTGTCAAGCCCGCCGGCCGCTGCGAAGTCAAGCCCGCCGGCCGCGGCTCTCTCAATCCTGCCGGCCACCATTGACGCAAGCCTGCCGGTCAGTGCAACGACAAGCCCGCCGGCTGCCCAGTTCCCCCGTAACCAAAGGAGGAGGATGAAGAGGAAAGGACTGTTCTCTGCCTTAATCCTAGCCCCGGAGCTCGCTCCAGTGTCGGCTCCAGCTCCTCGAAAGCGCCTTGCTGTGCCTGCTCCTCCAGAGCGCCCTCCAGTGTCAGCTCCTCATAAGCGCTTCCCAGTTACCCCGTCGAGCCCAGGGAGGGCTCCTGATCCCCCGTCGAGCCCAGGGAGAGCTCCAGATCCTCAAGTGAGCCCAGGGAGGGCTCCAGATCCTCAATTGAGCCCAGGGAGGGCTCCAGATCCCCAGTTGAGCCCTGGGAGGGCTCCAGATCCCCTGTTAAGCCCACGGAGGGCCTCGGAGCCCGTAAGCGTCTCCAAGTATTTTTTTTAGGGGTAGTAGGGCTCCAGCCTCCGAGTCGGCCAGATCCGCCATGGCGCCCGGATCTGAGACTCTCCCTGTGTCCCAGTGTTTATGCCCATATTTGGTTAGTTTCCTGTTTCTGTCCTGATTATGTTGATTTATTCCAGGTGTTCCCCATTTATTTCCATTGATCCCAGGTGTGTCTCGTCATCCCATCCCAGGTGTGTCTCGTTTCACAAAACAGATGTCCCCAAAAGGAGGATTTGTCAGATTTATCTCACTTCTGGGTACAAATGTGTCCCCAAAATATGGTTAAGTTGGTACTTTAAATTAATTATTTCAATGTGAAACTAAGTGTTTAATTGTTAATTTGAAATGTGGAATTATACAGTTCTGCTCGTAAGTGTACATAACCCTTGCAGACTTGACATGATGTTAATAATTTTTACTAAATAAGAGCGATCATAAAAATCGCATGTTATTTCTTATTTAGTATTTTCCTGAATAAGCTGTTTCACATAACAAATGCTTAAATATAAATAACTGAATTTGAACAAATTAACCAGTTCAGAAGCTTGAATCTTTTACTATGTGTTGTTACAATAAAACAGCTGTTTTTATGTTTTGTGATATTTGCTCATAAGTTAGGCTATTTGTTTGTCCTTGTCCTAAGCAGACAAACTGTCCACTGTTCTTCAGGGGTTGAGATTTTTTTTCCTTTTGGTAACTTATACACAACTATTACAAAGGCTGAAAACAATCACTGATGCTCAAGAAGGAAACAATGCATTACAAGTTGAGGGGTGTAAACCTTTTGAATTGGATATGGGTACTTATTTTGTCTTCTGGGACAATATCTTACATAGCTTCTAAAGGGCAATACTTAAAAAAAATCGTCCTGTTCAAAAGTTTACACAAGCTCTAAATTTGTTGTGTTTCCTTCTTGAGCATTAGTGAAAGTTTTCACCTTCTAAATGATCTATCAGTTGTCCATCAGTTGTCTCATAATCACACAATTCTGGGCAGAATTGTCCAGAACTGGATCTCATAATCACACAATTCAACGAATGTGCAGAAAATGTTAGAAAATCAAAGAATGTAAAACCAAAGATCCACTTACGTTTTGCAAATCCACACTCTTAAAAATAAAGGTGCTTCACGATGCCATAGAAGAACCTTTTTGTCTAAATGGTTCTATAAAGAACCTTTAAATCTGAAGAACCTTTCTGTTTCACAAAAGGTTCGTGGAGAAAGAAGGTTCTTCAGATTATAAAAAGGTAAGAAAGAGATAGTTCTTTAAAGAACCTTTGACTGAATGGTTCTTTGTGGAACCAAAAATGGTTCTTCTATGGCACCGCTGTGGAGAACCTTTTAAGCACCTTTATTTTTAAGAGTGCACTTATAAATACAAATAAATAAAGTGCAAAAGTACAAAAAGCCAGTTGCATTTTCACCCTCCAAACAGAGCCTGTTTAAATTCTCCTGAAAACCCATCCATAATCCTCAATTTCCTGATTCCTGAACACTAATATTTTTACAGGCTAGATTAGCGTTTCTCAACGGGGGCGTTCGGAGAGCATCGGGGGGCGCTGGAAGCAATATTTTTAAAAGGGGCGAGCTGAGGTGTTCTTGGGGGGCGTTTGGTTAAGGCGAGTTTACACCAAAGATGTATGAGCTGAGACTTGCAAAATAAAATGGTCTGGCACATCCTAACGCAGTCTCTACATTGGATGCATCTAAGCGCACTTTCTATATCCGTTTGTCAACTTGTCGGTAGCGCAAGCGAGTGGAGCGCGGCAGGCAGAGAACGTGACATCCGTTTATGTAGCGCTCACGCTCAGATACTGAACCACTGATTATAATCAGGATCTGTGTGCTATGACGCAACGTGTCGCAACGTTCGCATCCGGTGTAGTAGTGTTAGTTAGGGTAAGGCGCTAGTTTACACGAATACTACCGTTTCTTAACTATCATTTCCATAGCTTTCTGTAACGCAGCTGCCAGACTTCCAATGAAAACAATAGCAAACATTTAGACACGTTAAAGCACAATATGCTTTTTCTTGTTTAGAAAAAATTTATATGAATGCTTTTTGTTTGCTGCTTGGCTGCGGTTGGTTTGAATGCCAAATTTCAAGAGTTTATTCAATGCTCATAAATATAGCCTAATTTATATTCACGTGGCTTTTTTTGCTCCTTGGCAAACTAATGATAATGGTATTTAAAGTCCAGTCAAATATGTCATGAATGTCATGTGGCATTCAATGACATATTTTTAAAATTATTTATGGGCTACTGTGGGCTGTAATATTTGGGTTAAAATACATGCTATTAAAAAAGGTTCATATTACAAATAAAATATAGCCTATAATATACACTACCATTCCAAAAAAAAAGGTCAGTACTTCACTACTCCAGCTTTCAGTGTCACATGATCTTTCAGAAATCATGCTGATTGTTGCTTAAGAAACATTTCTTCTTATTATTATAGCTGGCACACCACACTGACAAAAAAGCAAGATTTGAAATTTAATGGACTAACGAAAATATGAATCAGGACAGCACTAAAATAGTTTTGAAAATGAGTCCTGAATGTTTCTATGTGCACGCAATCTGTACGTTATGTGCAAGCTTGTGTGTTGTGTGCGTGCGTGCAGTGTAGCAGCACATTAGTTTAGAGCAGAGATTAGCTACCTGTACAATAAACTGTTTAAAATGTGAATTCACCCAGTCAGTTTTGATTGTCCACATGCTACAAACAAACATGCTTGAGACATAACCTCCATCGCCATCATTATAACTCTCACCTTTCTGATTTAAGTGATCCACATATCTGTCAAACTAGCTAATGATGTTTAATGCGTGAATTCTTGATAAAATGCAGTTATATTATGCTCTTCTGTAAAAATGCCCCTGTGGATATATTCTAAACAGGAATTTTTATCAAGTCTTTTTAAATTTGGGGCAAATACATCACCAAATATTTAGCAATGAAAATCACCAACATGCTTAAAAACTCTGTAAATAACTGTTATTGCACTTATTTTCAAATAATCTATTTTAAAAATGTATTACGCTGTCATTTCATTTTTTCATCAATTTAATGGATCCGTGAATTAAAGTAATTTCTTAAAAAAAAGTAATGGCCCCATACATTTTAATGCTACTGTAAATATAATACCAGTCCTCATTATAAACACAAAATAATAATCAACTTCAATAGTCTGTGAAGATTTTTTTAGAATAATTTTTATTTGATGGGGGCGGTGAGGTACCTGAATAATGGGTAGGGGGGCGCTGGCCCAAAAAAAGGTTGAGAACCACTGGGCTAGATCATCCTGCCTAGGATGTTGTGATAGTCCCCAGAGGCATGGTCAGTGCTAGCTTTTGCACCACACATGCCTCGAATTCTGCCCAGAACTCTTTATCTCGGTCTTTCTGAGCACAAAACATTTTCACACATCTAGATCAGCCTCTCTCACACCTCCCACCAAACTGCAGACGTGCTTTAAGACGGGACTTTTTGAGGTGATGTTTTTCCCTCCACTCAATACAGGTCAGTTTCTACAGAACTCTTGACATAAGTCATTTTTAATCCACTCCAGTCAGCTCTTTCAGCCAGCCTTCGCTCTCTATATTCCTCTTTTATTGATCCTCCCATGTTCACTACAAACGCTTTGACCCATTTTCGACCTGCACTTTATCTCAGACCAACATAATGTCCCCATTTTTACAGAATGTCTTCATTTTCACACCTTCCTATTAACTTCTACAAACAGTAGACACATTTGTCTTAAAGATTTATGTTATTGTCCAGAAAGCATGATGGCTTCTTGAAAAATATTCACACTTAGAGGCAAATATACCCTTTTAGAAGCTAATCAACTATTCTGACTGATTTTTTCTTTTTAACAATGTCGCATTAAAAAACTTTTAGTAGCTCTACATTTTAGGAGGTTTAAAATGACAAGAAAATGACAGTTCACCCCAAAATAAAAATTATTGTCACCCTCATGTCTTCCAAGTCAAGTCACCGTTATATTTAAAGCACTTTATACAATAGAGATTGTATCAAAGCAGCAGTATTAAACAGGAAAGTAATCAATGATGCAAACTTGTATGCAAATCCAAATTCTGCTGTAAAATAGCTCAAATAAGAGACAATAGTTTCATTATTCCAAACCTGTATGACGGAAGATATTTTAAAGATAGTTTGGTAACACTTCACTTAAAGCCATTATGCATAATGCATTATAAAAGTAGTTAAGTAGCATTACAGTATGCTCCTTATAATGCTCCTTATAATGCACTGTACAATTTCATGAATAATTGTAACCACAGTTAATACTTTATAACACTTATTAATTCATTGTTAGACTATGCACTTTAAATTAGGTTATAATTATTTACCACAATATATAATGTATTACAACAATTATAATACATTATATACTTTAATAATCCTTCATAATGCATTATACATAAAGGCTTTAAGTAAAGTGTTACCTACAGTTTTTGTCCATTATTGTTTTAAATGGCTGGAAGATAGTTCAGAATATCTTCTTTTATGTTCTACAGAAGAAAGAAAGTTGGGAATGAACAGAGAGTGAGCAAATAATGAAACAATTTTCATTTGAGCCATGCATTTGGCTCCCAAACTCTGGAATAGCCTTCCTGATAACGTTCGGGGTTCAGACACACTCTCTCTGTTTAAATCTAGATTAAAGACATTTTTCTGTGTAGGAACACAATGTTACACAGATGGGCAAATAGCATGCAAATAATATGAAATTTCCTGTGAAATCTGTCCAGACACTTCTAAAATATAAATCGTTATTATAGGTTTATCATATATGGGTAAAGACCTGATTTGGAAGATGTTTTTTTTGCACTCTGAGTAAAAAAAAGTTAGAAAAAAATGCCATACACAGGGACTTTTTAAA
The DNA here is from genome assembly GCF_001515625.1 of Sinocyclocheilus rhinocerous. Lineage (NCBI taxonomy): Eukaryota > Metazoa > Chordata > Actinopteri > Cypriniformes > Cyprinidae > Sinocyclocheilus > Sinocyclocheilus rhinocerous. The sequence continues at coordinate 676,995 of NW_015650709.1, read as the reverse complement.
TGGTGAATCAAAGTGACGAACAATTTTTTGATTCATATGAATTAACCAGATTTCACAAACAGGTTTGTGTGCACTGAACACAGAGCACTTCCTATGTCAGAGGTCACCAGAAAGATGGACACCTTGGATATAAATCAGTGCAATAGATCATGCAAACACTTTAAGTTGAAAGTAGACCCTGAAATCACAGGGTCTACTAATTTATCTAATTAGATTCTAATGATCAATCAGATGTGAGGTAATGTGAGGTCAGCAGGAAATGGAGAGCGAGGTTAAAGACTGATCTCTGACCTTGAAGGAGTCTCGCTGTGGGATCCTGGGCAGAATGATTTATGAGAATAAACCCAGCAAGTGACACATAAAATCACTGTTTGGCTGTGATTAAGCTGTTGTGTGTGTCCAAGAAAGTATTTGTTGATATGGTTGATTTTTATGAAAGAATCAGTAATTCTGTGTATTTGTTGCAGATCAAACCGGATGAGCGTGTGCTGATAACCGAGCGAGGTTTGCTGATTCGTTGGCTCCATCGTAGCGACGCAGGTTCATACTTCTGCACCTCCCAGGAGCACAGCTTCACCCGTACCCTGCTCCACCTCTCTCTTCACATCCTGGACCGCGGACAGATCCACGCACACCAACCTGCTATACGGGAATCATCAGAAATTCCGTCCATGACTGAACCCCGTCAGCGCTATAAAGACTACTTGAGCATGTTGAGCGGCCCTGTGCGCTCTCTGGATGAGTACTGCGAAACGCTCTGGCACAAAGAGAAGAAGCAAAAACAGAAGGGCAAATGGAAGCATGTTCAAGAGCTCCGCAAGAGCAGGAACCGACGCCACCACTAGAGGCGCCAATGAGGCCTGGAATCGAGTGTGAGGTTAGACGGGTCACAATGCCCATGGAGCCTCTGGATGTGGATTAAAATGAACTCTAAACCAAATACAAAGACAGAAATTAATCATCTCTTGACCAGTCAAGCAAAAAATCTTTCAGAAATATTGTTTTCGTTTGGACCAGTCCCTTAAAAAAAGTGACGCACAGATTCTTTACCATTTAAAAATGAACCTTTTGCAAAAATGCCCACTTGAACACCAGTCATCTTGATTGATCTTGAAAATACGTCAGAATCTATTAGTTTTGTTAAAGCCCCTTTGGGCAAGGTATGGTATACTAAAATTATATTCCTGTAAATCTATAAACAATGTTCAAAACAAAGATTTTTCCAGTCTAAAAATGTCTGGATTGGGGACGTTTTTCAAAACAACATAACACCAGTTCATTGCGCTTTAATTTTAACCAAGAGTAAGATTGCATTCATGTTGAATGTATGTAAATATTTATATTATTTGTACATGAGATTGTGCATGCTTTAGGATTATTTACATAGAATTCTCTTTTGAGATTACAGCTTTAGCCAAGCATTTAAATTTCACTGAGTAAATTACATTATTTTTGTATTTTTGCAATGTCTTACTGTAGGTAATTTGTTTATGGCATATGACGATATTTAAAATGACCATGGTGTTGAAATAAACTTTTAATTTCTACTTAACTGTGCAACCAAGAAAAGAAAATGACTTTATTATTTAAAGAAATTATTTACACAATAGTTCACAATAGTTCTGTCTTCCTCTCTCCATGTCAGTCAAACCAAGTATGATTTTTTTTCCTTCAGGTAAACACAAAAGAATGTTTAGCAGAACGTCCAGACTGCTTTTCCATACAATGACAGTTTATGTTTACCATGGTCTTGTCAAGCTCCAAAAAGAGTATATTTCACGTCTTCTGAAGGTATATGATAGTGTATGAAAAAAGTATGTGGTGAGTAGATGACAGTAATTTTTTGGTGAACAATCCTTTCAAGTAATCCTTGATTGGCTATGGCACAGAATGGAAGATATATAATTTATTCAATTCATTGTTTTCAAATTAGCATTCCATTATTTAATATAACGGCAGATGTTTTTTGTTTTGCCATTGTTTATTCACAAAATACCATAAAAATGATTTGCTATTACCACATTAAATAGAACATAAATAGTCTTCAAAATGCTGCTTTTTATTTTAAATTTTATAGTTTTATAAAATGATATCTTATCATTTTATATTTAGATAAAGATGGAGTTTTGATACCAGAGTATATTATTTTTGTCTCACTCACTGTTGCACATTATTATTATTCTTTAGTTTGGGTTAAACAAATCAATTTTGCTTGGTTGGAACAGCAGCTACGCTAATTATGTCTCTATTTGTTTCTCTGTTTTTGCCACGGGGATTTACACAAGCTTCAGTCTGGATCTAGAACACCTGAGAAGAGATGATGCCAACCCCTCAGAGGACCTCAGATGATGCCAACCCTGAAACAAGATACAGAACTACCACATTTTGCTATTTTGCACATTTAATTATTTTATAATTGCTGTTAATAGTGTTCATCGTCTTTTTTATTACGTCTTAAATTGATTTTTCCGTACATTTCTGCCATATGTACATTAATTGACAGTCACCACTGATAAGCTACCACTAAATATTGTAGAAACTTAATTTGCTGTAAAGTTGCTTTGCAATGATTTGTATCGTGAAAAGCGCTGTACAAATAAACTTGACTTGACTTGACTTGACTTGACTTGACCCATATTCAATTAAACCTCACTTAATCACATGCAACCCAGATATCCTCGTATTTATGCCAAACACTCCAGAAACCCCACCGTTTCTACACAATTACACTCTAGATTAGTGATAGCTAAAATCTGGTGCTGTTTTTTGTAGGTAAGGGCATTTAAACTCACTCCTCATTGTCACTGTATTGATTAGAGCTACTGACTCTAATTGCCCCATTTATAGAATATAGATTGTCTTTTATGTTCACAGATGCAACTGAAAAAAAACACACACACACAAAAAATGAATGGATATATATATGTTACTGTCCCATCTTTGCTGTTGTTAGATGGCAGAATGACAGCATGCCACACAGAAACTTCTATTTGTCACTGGCTGTAATTTATTGCACTGCAACACGGGTGTTAATACCAGCAACTGTCAAGGCTCTCCTATACTGAGGTCAATCAGGATTTCAGGATTTCACCTCATCAGCTCTCTCAGCAGTAAACATGTCTGCACAATTTATCTGGAGGGCTTTTCATCTCTCTTACTTGGAGATTGTGTCCAATTTATTTCATTTTCAAATATGCCTATAAATCTGGCATACAGAAACACACATACAGACACACAAATAAAGGCAGTGTATTTCATTTCCATAGACCATGTTAGGGAGAGATGCAGCTGTAGCTGTCAAATGTTGAGGTAACAACTGCATCTAAACTAGAGGTTAAAAGAAGGCTAGTCTCAAGTTTTATACGGACACCTTCACGTATAACCCACAGTCTGTTTACACAAATATAGCAAATGCAAGCTTAAATAACCAGTTTGGATCTGATTGGCTGGTGCTGCCTGAGTTGGGTGTAAAGTAGAGTTTCGTAATTGGGTCTTGTTCTTTTCATGAATGTGAATTTGAACTGAAGAGGCCACAAACCACAGAATATTTAATTGGAATATAAACGGAAATAATCAAAGGAGGAATTTAGTGAATTGTAATTCCAAGAAAGTCACCAGTCAAATAACAGAGGAATTAGTCCAACACAATGAGTTTTGTGCCAAAACATAATTACATCATTAGTTTTCAACTAATTAAGGCTATTTATTCCCCGAGACATGTTTATCTAAACCAAGTTCAGTACTGTCAAAAAATTAGCAAATTCATTTTGAATTATATATTTATTTTCACTAAAATGCAGAATATATTTTTTCCATATTAGACATATTTAAAAACTGCCAAAACAGTTAATAGTTTTCACATAACTTGATAATAATAAAATGAAAATTATGTTTAATAATTATATTTGTTAACACTTAAACCCTTTATATATAATGCATTATAAAAGTAGTTTTAATGCATTAATAATGCATCTTATAATGCATCGTACAATCTCATGAATAATTGTAACCACAGTTATAATACATTATAACACTTATTTAATATTTACACCTTTAGAAAGTATAATGCATTAAAACTTACAACAAACCTGCAAATATTATAATGTTTTAACTTGTTACAGTTATTTATAAACAGACATATTGCATTAAAATTTACATTATGAATACCTTTATAATGCATTAAGTGTTACCTTATATTTAAATGTAATTAAAATAGACATCAGAATTTGAATCTTGATTTTTTTTTTTTTGATGTTGAAGCTTTTCAGATACATTTTAAAATTGCTGGAAATAACTCTTTCCCACCATGATTTATTTAAATCCATTTTAAGAGATTCAATTTTAATCATTACTTTAACAATTACAATTATAATAATGATCATGTCACAGATCCACCAAGGAAGGCGGTGAAAACTAGGGTAATCCACAAAAATGTATTTAATTATAAGCCACAAGATACAGGAACGGTAAAAACTCTGGGTGACAGAAACATATGTGACTCTAAACAATAACCAACCGTAAACTGAACAGAAAGGAGACTTTAAATAGGGCAGCTGACGAGGAGCAAACAGGTGATGGGCGTTAACTAATAATGACTAATGAGCAAATGAACTAAAGAGTTTAAACCGAACAGGAACAAAACCATATAAGGGAAAACAGGAACAGGCAGACGTAACAGAAAAAGACAACCCTAACAGATTATAATAATGATAATTTTAATACTGATTCACATTTCCATTACTTCTGCTGTGAATTCATTTGAATGGGTGTTTTCCAAACAGATTTACTATTACAGTATCAACTATTTCAGATAAACCTAGTTAAAGTCTGGCTACACAAGACTAATAGACAACCTCATTTCAGTTTCCTTGTCAACAGACAACGAAAAGTTTTTTGCAAGCCAAAACATTTCTGTTGAGCCTGTCACACTCTCTGACAGATAGTGGACAGTAATAAGGTGCAAATTCAGTTCAAATGACACAAGCACATTTTGGGAAAGTTGCATGACAATGGTGCCCAGCCAGGAGGCATGGAAAAGAAGATGCCTGCAGAGAACAGAAAGATCCACACCAGTGGTCAAAAACACATTAACTGTCATCAACAGCTTTCAAATGAACCTGCCTGGACAATTATGCATCACTGACAGCATACAGATCTCCAGTATATGATTTGATCAAATTTGACAAAAAATATGGTAAAATATTGCTTCATTTTACATCACAGTTGCTCTTTGTTTTATATTAATGCTAAATTTTGTTTATTTCTAGATTTTTTTTTTATGTGGTCTCACATTTTTCGGACCCCACTGGATATGAACTCCTGCCCACCACACATGCAAGGAACATAAGCACAAGCATCTACATGATTGCACAGAAAGGGTGCAGTGGTAATCAGCAGCCTTCTCCAGGTTGTTGTACTCCTGATGGGCTTAATAGCAGAAGTGTGACCTGCTGATAATGCACCAAAACAATGAAGATCTCTGTATGCCATTGTGCCTCAGAGTTAGGCCATCACTTCAGGTTTTTTGGGCTTGCGCATTAATTTGTTAGAATGTGCACTGTGTAACTGCCAAAACAAGGTCAGCCCTCCTGACAGCTGAAAGTCAGCCAGAAGCATAATACTTAAATAGACTTGCAGATACAAAGAGTCATATTATTGCCTGCGTGTTTGGGTCTGTGCACATAAATGACTATCAATCAAAGGCCCACATGACCCGATTCATGTGTCTGGGTACATTCAAGATACAGGGATCCTCTCTGGGGCTGGAGTGTATTTGCAGGTAATAGTAGCAGAGTCATGTAAGTACACAATAAGGATGCAAAAAACTAAATCAGTGTATGTGCACTTAAAGGAACACTCCACAATTTTTGAAAATAGGCTCAAATAGGCTTATTGGAAGTTACCTAGCTGGGGAACCGGAGATCGGCTGAATGGATTTGAAAACAGTAAAACTCAACTGTTTAACTCTAGGGGAGTTGGAAAATGAGCCTATTTTCAAAAATAGTGGAGTGTTCCTTTAAATGCACAAGGGTGATTTTTAGGGTTCTATTTTTATTTCAGTAATAATTTTTGTTATTTGAATGGTCACTTTACAGTTCTACCATGCCTTTATCATTTGCTTCATGGTTGTGTGATCATAATATTTTATTGTGCGTTATTTCAGATTAAGATGTAATTTGGTCAATAAAGGTGAAATATTATTTGTGTATATTTAGGAGACATAAAATCATAACTGTAACAATAATTTATAATACAATTAATAATTTAAATATATATTTATATATTATATATTAAAATATAATATATAATTTCAATAATTTCAATAATATAATTGAAATAAAAAATTATAATTGAAATAATATACATATGTATTTTTTTCTTCAAAAAAGTGACTGTCTCATGGTTGTGTGACCATAACATTTTTATTGTGTGTGTTGTCAGATCAAGATGTCATTTTGTCAAAAAAGCTGAAATAGTTTTGTGTACATTTAGGAAACATAAAATGCTAAATTAGCTTAAAATTTTGCTAGTAAATTTCCATAACAGAATACTGTTAAACACAACACATCATTTTAAATGTAGTGGAAATGTTCATGACTTCCAGAAAAAGTGATAAAATTACAGAATTCCTTAGTGATGTGTTTATACATTGTTGGACATTGTTAATGGCAAAATTAAATAAAATAATGAAAGCGTAAAATCTGCACCTAAAGTTTATTTTCTCAAAGTTACACGGCCAAATATGTCCACATCAGAAGAAACACTCATATTTTGTGGTTCCTAGCTCAACTTGTAAAGCACCACTGTAGGAATAACAACACAGTGAGTTCAATCCCCAGCTAACACATGTCCTGAAAAAATAAACGCCTATCACTGTGGAAGAAGTCTGCCAAATCCATAAATGTGATTTGTATTCATTTTCTGCATCACCTAAATATTAATAACAGTCTATCACCGCCTTTTCGTCTCTCCTGGCATCCCTGGCTGTCTAACTCTCCATAGAATTCACTTACATGTTAATTTCCCATCATTCCAGATTTTACTTTTTTTTTTTCTTTGCTCTACAGTTGCCATGGGAGCTTGTAGCATAGCAACAAAGTGACTCATTCATGATGTCACCACTATAAAATCAAAAGAATTTCAGCAATCCTACTGAAAGATCACTATCAAAAACATAAACCTAAAAGAGCAGTTTTTTAAATGTATTTATTTATTTTATTATAATTATTTATTTTTATTATTATTTTTTTTTTAGGATTTTGACATTGCCACTTAAATTTAAATGCAAATAGTTAGCACTTATGCTAAATGTTCTGCAACCTGTGATCTTTTCAGTAATCGCCTGACGGTTCAAGGGCAGCAGAGACAAACAAATCAAAGCTAATGACACATTGTCAACTTCTCCTCACTCGTGATGTACAGTGGACTCCAGACACTGTGCATGTTCTGTAGGGCTCAGTGTACATCCTCTGAAGGACAGGCCCCATTAAAGGATAGGCGCTTTAAGCATGCTGGGCACCTTACTCCTGTCACTAGAATTTCACCCTTTGATGTGAAATGTTTCATTTCTCCTCAAAGCAGACAGACACATCAGGATTAAAAACGTAGCATAGCCTACAGATTCTCACATTGCTAGAGCCAGAAGCGTCATGCCCGTTCAGACGAAGGAGGCACGTGGCACCTGTTTAAAATCATACTTGACTTGTCCAAACTGCAAGTAATAATAAGTGTTTTACACTACCATTAAAAGTTTGGGAACATTCATTCATTTATTAGGGCCCTATGATTTCCGCGATGCAGAATCAAGTCATAAATATGAAAAATTAATGGGAAACACAGAATTTGATCAAATTAATTGCGGTGTAAGAATTTGGAGAATTTGGGGGAAAAGAATAAAAATAAAATGGAATTTGGGGAAAATATTACGGATTTCATAGGGCCCTAATTTATTTATTTAGAATTCAATACCTTCATTCTGCAAGAATGCATTAAGTTGTTCAAAAGTGACAGTAAAGACATTTATAATGTTAGAGAGGGAGGTGTTGGGCTGTCCATAAATGAACAACACCAGGAGCCACTAGAACAGGGACTGGGGCTAGTTGTCACAATTTTTACTTTAATGCATATTATTCAGGGTGCATAACTTTTGAAAGTCAATTACTATACAGGGACATTTCCAACAATACTGGCCAAAAAAAGAATAAAAGAAGAAGATGCAGTTCCATACAAATTGTTTCAATGGAAGATTGTCATAAATAGTCTGATCTTTAAACCAAACAGGAAACATAAAACAATGCATAAAACAACAAATAATAAAGGTAAAAGTGTCACCTTTTAAATGTAAAATAATCATAATGCTTTGAAGGGTGAGTAAATGATGATAGAATATTAAGCGAAAATTAAAGAATATTAATTTTGAGCTGAACTATTATTTTATAAGAACATTTTCTGCAGTTCAGTTTTCATGTACAGTGCCGTGAAAAGGTTTTTATCCCCTTCCGGTTTTTTTTTGTTTGTTTTTTTACTTTTTTTGCATATATGTCACACTTAAAAGATTCAGATCATTAAACAAATTTTAATATTACACAAAGATAATGCAAGTAAATACAAAATGCAGTTTTTAAATGATGATTTCATGTATTGAGGGAAAAAAGCTGTCCAAACCTACCTGGCCCTACGTGAAAAATTAATTGCCCCCTCCTCTTAAATCATGAAAGAACTGTGATTAACCACAATATTTCAGAAAGCTGAGTTAAATTTCACAAGCCACACCCAAGCCTGATTACTGCCAGACCTGTTGAATCAAGAAATCATTTAAATAGAACCTGTCTGACAAAGTGAAGCATGCTTAAAGAGCAACACATCATGCCGCGATCTAAAGAAGCGAACCACGGTCAGAGCCATTATCCACAAATGGAGAAAGCTTGGAACAGTGGTGAATCTTCCCAGGAGTGGCCAGCCAACCAAAATTACTCCAAGAGTGCAAGATGGTCTGGGGCTGCTTTGCAGCTTCAGGACCTGGACGACTTGCCATAATTGATGGAACCATGAATTCTGCACGCTATCAGAAAATCCTGAAAGAGATTGTCCGGCCATCCCTTTGTGACATCAAGCTCAAGCGCACTTGGTTTATGCAGCAGGACAATGATCCAAAACACACTCGAAAACCCTCCAATGTGGCTGAATGAAAACAATTCTGCAAAGAAGAGTGGGCCAAAATTCCTGTGAAAGACTCATTGCCATTTATCGCAAACGCTTGATTGCAGTTGTTGCTGCAAAGGGTGGCACAACCAGTTATTAGATTTAGGGGGCAATTACTTTTTTCATGTAGTGCCAGGCAGATTTGGACAGCTTTTTTCCCATAATAAATGAAATCATTATTTCAAAACTGCATTTTGTATTTACTCAGGTTATCTTTGTGTAATATTAAAATTTGGTTGATCTGAATCATTCCAGTGTGACAAATGTGCAAAAAAATGTGTAAAAAAAAAAAAAAAAAGGGGCCAAAACTTTCACACCACTGTAGACTCCTATTATTGCCAGTCAGAGTCAAAGTTTGCGTTTAAGATATGAATAATTGGGCATTGATGTTTTATGAACTTTTATTGTAATTCTCTAGGACCCTTATTTGAAGCTGAATATTTGAGACCGAACAAAATATGATAATTATAAATCCGTATCTTTCCATCCTTGGTCACCAGTCTGTTTTGGATGTTTTACTTAATGATTGACATAAAACATTCTAGGAAATAGAATCAATTAATTCTAGTTTAATTAGCCACCTCAGTTTTTTTTATTACTTGCAACTGTATTAACTAAATATCTGAATATGGTTTTATGCGGTCCAAATCAGACTGAAAGCTCCAATCTCAGTCGCTGTAATTGCATTGCAAAAAGCAGTCACATTATTCAGATTTTCTTTAACCTTCTACAGAAGAAAGTCATACAGATTTGGAATGACGTGAGGGTGAGTAAATGATGACAGTGTTCTTTTTTTGCAAGAACTAATCTCTTCATTTAAATACATTGTCCAAATGACCTTTTTCAGTTTTCAGACCACTAGAAGTTACTATAGGTGCTTCATAGATCAAAATTCTCATTCACCGCAACAGTCAAATGGTGGAGAGTTACGACATCCATGAACACCGTTCAAGTGCTCACTGACTTCACCGAAATGCTCCATTACTTCTTTGCCATTTTTGACATTCACTCTCACTAGCTTTTATAACTTGATGGCATCTCTACAGCAAAAAACCCATTTGTTCAAATAGAAATCAGTGAATCATAGCATAGTCTGGAGTGTTCGTGACTGGATGCCATGGCCCATGTGTCTCACTCAAAGAGGTAAATGGTATCTTTGTCATCAGCTGGGTTGTTTGCAGCAGTGAATTGCTGCCATATGTGTGGTTAAGTAGGTAAATGTTGCTAGTTGGAAATCTGAATGTCTGAGGTAAGTAGGCTAGCAGTTGTTTTTGCAAACTCTCTGGAAGACTGAAAAATCTTAACTGTTGAGGTTCTTAACTTTAACTGTATTTTTTGTCCGGCTTTCTTGATGAATGCTAATATACTGCAAAACTATTCAGACCAACAGCTCCATTTTCAATGTGCTATTTCTTTTGTAGTACAACAATTCTATAAACAAGAAGATAATATCGTGTAACTTACATTTTAGACACAATGTTCCTAGTTAATTTGTGTATTTTCTCCTCCAACGAAACCAGTCCACATGTAGTCAAATCAGCATGCACAGCAGCAGAGTTCCTGATTGAATTGTTGTTGTCGAGTGAATGATTCAATTCACTCATGCAGATGGTCTTGTTTCTGAATGAATCGGTATCGTTGAATGAATCGCTTGAGTAAAAGACTCACTGTTGTTTCAAGTCTTTTAACAAATTGGTTGAGTGAAATGTGACCCTGGACCACAAAACCAGTCTTAAGTAGCACGGGTATATTTGTAGCAATAGCCAAAAAAACATTGTATGGGTCAAAATTATAGATTTTTCTTTTATGCCAAAAATCATTAAGATATAAAGTAATATTTTGTAAATTTCCTACCGTAAATATATCAACCTAATTTTTGATTAGTAATATGCATTGCTAAGAACTTCATTTAAAATCATTAAGATATAAAGTAATATTTTGTAAATTTCCTACCGTAAATATATCAACCTAATTTTTGATTAGTAATATGCATTGCTGAGGACTTAATTTGGACAACTTTAAAGGTGATTTTCTCAATATTTAGATTTTTTTGCACCCTCAGATTCCAGATTTTAAAATAGTTGTATCTCGGCCAAATATTGTTCTTTCCTAACAAACCATACATCAATGTAAAGCTTATTTATTCAGCTTTCAGATGTATAAATCTCAATTTCAAAAAATTTACCCTTATGACTGGTTTTGTTGTCCAGGGTCACAAATGATTAAAAGATTCATGAATGAATCGATTCGTTCAAAAACACTGATTCATGACTCCACCTACTGGCCTATCTATGTAATGACAATGTATGTTTGTATTTTTGAAAATGAAGTATTTCATACAGAAACTAGGCATTTTACTACTGCTAAAAACACCCAAGACCTAGTATTTCATATATGGACTGTGGTAGCTGGTACCAAACTTTGTTTCTGAACTCTAAATTTGTCCTGTGCTGAGAGTACTTGTGCCTTTAAGAGATGTGATATGCTGTCATGGTAGAATTGAGTTGTATTACACTGATTCCTGCTGAATCTGTAGCTTTTGCACCTGAAGCCTAACCTGAGCTGTGTGTATTGGTCATGCCCACTTGTGATAATTCTTTTGCCACAACATCATCTGAAACGTTTGTACGATGGTGCTCCGGACTTGGCGGAGGTCAGCATTTTCAGACCTTAAGGTGCCCACTGGTCCATGACCATCCAATATCAGGGTTATTGCAGCACTGACTTATCAAAAATTATTGATCAGTAGATAAAACTAGAAGGCACACACTTTGAAATCTTAATGAGAAAGAAATCCCTGTGCTTAATGAGCTTAAGCGGGGATCAAATTGGCAGTGGGAGGCATACTATACTCGATCATGGTTCTGTAATATAAAGAAGCAAAAAAAAAAATTATAATAATAATAAATAAATAAAACAACTAGAGAGAAAGTAAAAGTGGGGGTCTGGTGGCCTCTTCAAAAAAAAAATCTAATAAAATACATAAATGCACATTGTAAGTACCAGAAATGTATGATTTTTTTTCATGAGGATGAGAAAGAAAAAGGTCTCTGGGTAACAGAATTTCACATGGTGAAGATGATGTGAACTCCAGTGAGTGAATGAACTAGAATAGAAACCAGCTTATGGCTGTAATAACTCCATTTACATTTAAATAACAGGAGAAAATAGGATACTAACACAATGGCATCCCCAATAAATCTCATTACATGGAGCTTATAATGATTCCAATTGTGTTTTGACCCTTGTGCTAGAGGCTGATGCAGTGAAGAGGACTAGAACAAGCAAGCAGTGTAACTGATTATTCTTGTCTTATATGTTCAATGTTTGTTTTCCTATATTCTTCATGTCACCGGGGTTTTAAAATGCTCTTGCTTACCCTCGTTGTTTCATGTCCTGTCAAGTATGTCCTGAGTATTAACAAATTAATCTTTGTATTGTTTTCCCATGTTTTGTATAATGGTGATTTTGAAAGGTTGTGTTGAGCTGAGAAGAATTATAAAGGTAAGGACAGAGAAAGTGAGAAATCAGAAACCAGGGATTGGGTTAAAGGGAAATGCTTTGAATCACTCCACGCTGCCTACACACAAGCTGTACTTCAGGTAAATGATGCTAACCGCTAACTATTGATGTTGTTAGGTAGCTTAGCCTAAAGCTAAGCCAAAGGGCTGCTAGGTTGTATTAGCTAAGCCACCTAAGGTTGTTTGTTTACAATATGGCGAAACTAGGTGACGCATGCCTTATCTGGAGTTAGCACTTCTCTGTGAAAATCATTAGTTTCTGTATGCACGGAAATGCAATTCAAACAGTTTATGAAGAATTAGAGTGGCCATATGTACCATTTATACGAGACACGTCCTGGCCATGATTTTTGTATTGCCTAAAACATCCAAAGTAGTTTGACCAATAACATGCAGGTATTGTACATAATCGACCAATCATGGCGCGTCGCACGTGAGAAGGTGAGAACGATCAAAGCGATGCAAATGTGTTTGTTCGTTCGTTTGACTTGAAGCTGCGCACCGATCATTTGTATGACACCAATGTACTGCGAGAGCAATTTGAAAGCATAAGGAGCTGTCTGCTCTGCTCTCTATAGCGGGGGCAAAAACAAAAGTGTTGCGTTTATAATTGTGTTCAGTGTAGAAATCCTGGCAAGGGTGCGTCCCGTAAAAATGGCCCATATGGTCACCCAATGTGTCAGGGAGTCTCTGTCACCAGTCAGCAGTTACGACGCTCACCTGATCACAATCACCTTGTTACTGATCACCCGCACCTGCAGCCAACAATCAGCACACCTTCAAGAACACGCTCCTCACAGTCACTCATCGTCCGATCTACCGTTCACTACCTTTAACTGTTTCCAGACCTTACTTACCTGTATACTCACGGTGTGTTATTTACCTCCAGAGTTTCCCGTGTTCCTACGATCCCGATCGCCTTTGTTCCTGATCTCCACCAGGATACCTGCAACAAAGACAGAGACTTACTTTAAGCTAAGCATTCAAGAACTCTCATACTGCCATTGACTCAACTGCCTTCTGCTCACCTTGCTCTTCAGTCATTGTCAATAAACCCACCTGCTTAGAACACTTACCTCGTGTCTCTGCCTGTGTACTGTGACACTATGAAGAATGTCTGCACGTTCAGTAAAATAAATAAGTAAATAAATTAAAAATGCAAATATGGTGTGGCATTTGCAAATTCTATTAATGTAAATTCTTAATTCTCTGTAAGTTGTTGAAAAGGCATTATGCATGGGCAGGCCATGGCGCCTAAATGGTGACTCACTACAGGATGTAGATTTCGGAGGAAGAGGCTCTTGAAGCTGGTGTCCTCCTCCATCTCAGGTTCACTGTGAGCTCTGCAAGCAGGCTCGTCGAGTCAGTTACAGTAAGACTTATGAGTTTTATGCTGACCCTGTTTGGTGTCAAGGGTGGCAGGCAGTCCATATTCAGACTCTGGGTCTGAGAATTCTTTTATTAAGGTTTGTTTCACCTGCTGGTAGACTGATTTGAAGTTTTCTGGCTATGGGGCAAGGATCTCCATACCTCCAGGCCGGAGGTTATCCAAATTAGATACAGTCTATCTTGGGTGGTCACATTGCCATCATTCGTCTCGCAGGTAGGCATGGATATTATGGTCTCCTGAATCATGTGGTGCAAAGTGGTCAATGTTTCTGGCCAGTTGGTTGAGGTCTTTGAGTGTCACTCCACGTGCCATTTCAGATTTTGTCTGGTTTAATCCTTTTCCTTCTGTGGCTGTAGAGCTTTTCTGAAAGCTGGATGATGAACTGTTTAGCAGAGGGCTAATTGATGACTTTTAATTGATGACTTAAGTCTGTTCTTATTGTCAATTTATTACTCAGAACTTACTGATGGTTCACAACAGGCTTGCTCTCTGAAGAAATGAAGAACATTTAGATTTAAAGCTGTAGTCCGTAACTTTTTTGTGTTCAAAATTTACGAAATTTATATAATAAGTGAGAACATCATGAATCCATTTTCTGTGTTTTTGGCTTATCCTGAATCACTATGGTACACCTATAATAAGTATTTATATTTGGACCATTCTAGACTGGTTCTGGTACACTCTTAAAAATAAAGGTGCTTCACGATGCCATAGAAGAACCTTTTTGTCTAAATGGTTCCATAAAGAACCTTTAACATCTGAAGAACCTTTCTGTTTCACAAAAGGTTCTTTGTGGCGAAAGAAGGTTCTTCAGATCATAAAAAGTTAAGAAAGAGATGGTTCTTTAAAGAACCTTTGACTGAATGGTTCTTTGTGGAACCAAAAATGGTTCTTCTATGGCATCGCTTGAAGAACCTTTTGAAGCACCTTTATTTTTAAGAGTGTAGGAACTGTTGCAGAGTAGCCCAGTACCTACGTGACTTATTATAGACATAAAATGAGGGAAGTGGCTCTGGCTACAATGTTCTTCTGCAAGACGCATGCAGTTCTGTTTATTAACCGTTAGAGCACCAAAAGTTACAAACTGCAGCTTTAATTAAAAGTAACTACAAAATTCTGCAAAACCAGGGACTGGGTTAAGAGGAAATGGTTCAAAACACTACACTACACACAATCTGTATTTAAAGGCTACCAGGACTACCAGGTCAACTAGATGAGCCCCAGAGACAGATCCCCTCCGAAGACCTCATCATCTAGACGACCATCGGGACAAGACCAGATGAGTCCTCTGCACAATCTGACTTTGTTGCAACCTAGAATTAAACTGCTGGTCTCGTCTGGCCAGAGGATACTGTAAAGCTGCTTTGACACAATCTGCATTGTAAAAAGCTCTATATAAATAACGATGACTTGACTTGACTTAAAGGCTTCAAGGAAATGATGCAAACTGCTTACTATTTAATTTGTTAGGTAGCTTAGGTTATGCCAAAAGGTTGCTTGATGGTGTTAGCTTAGCCACCTGAGGTGGTTAAGCTATCACCATCTGGAGTTAGCATTTCCTGTGACAAGTCGTTGACATGGGAATCAATGCATGGGAGTGAAATTCAAACAGTATGAAGAATTTTTGCACGTTTCAAGTTGTGCTCAGTGTTAAAGCATGGCTCTTATACTTTTAGCTATTCAAGAACATCTTGTTAAATTCAGTAAAAAAAATCAAATGCAAATATGGTGTGGCATTTGCAGATTTTACTCATGTAAATTCCTACTTCTCTGTAAGTGAGCACTTCTCTAACACTGCAACTATGTAAAATAAAATCAATAATTCAACTACAATGCAGTAAAAAAGTGGACAGCAAGGAAGGGGTTACACTCTAAAACATCAAGAGTGTAAAACATATTCATCCACTCACACACACTCACAGACACACACATACAGAATTATACATACTCAAATGAATTGGTATGGCTATAAACATACAGCCAAAATGAGTCAGAAGACTGAAATAAGAGGTTAAAATCAGATCAGACCCAGAAGGATTAAGCTCTGATAAAGCATTCCTGTTAATTTTTGTTACATTTTTATAGAATGTTAATGTTTTGTGTAACAAAATGCTTTCTGTGTTCAGGTTTGAATGTAGTAATAATAATGCAAAATCAAATCAACATTTAAAACAACCAAAAATATAAACCTTGACAAAAAGTAGTCTTTGAGAATGCCTTAATATACATTTAAATCCACAACCTAACAAAAGTAAACAATTATGTATAAAAACAAGTAGGGAATTCACAAGCCTCTATACAGGAAGTGGTTAGTGGTTACACCATGAAATTACAGGTTTTTCTTTCTTTTTTCTTTTTTTTGCTCTCACCAGGAGGTGCTATTCTGCCTTCACAAATTGGATTTTAAAGGCCTGAAAAATAATTTGAAAAAATTTTTGAAAAGAAATGTTGTACTATTTTCAATGGGAAAAAAATTTACCATAATTATTGCATAAATATTAATTAGTACCATAAAATTCTCTCAATATACAAAAGAAAAAAGAAAAAAAAATATTATTGAACAAAAATATATTAGATTGATTTTACTGAAGAAAAAAAAGTTACATTTCAGGTGTCCGGTCACTTTTGACCGCGAAGACCATGAGTGTTGACTCCCAAATGAGGAGCGCACAAGGGAAGTTCTATGTTGTATGAATGTGTGTAGTATGAATGAAATCAAGATGTACTGCATTCATCATGTTGTCATTGTCATGTGACCTACCAGCGTCAGTTGCGCTTTACTGCCATTCCCAAACCCTCTCCTGTGGCCTCATTGGATAGTAAAATATCCATTTGATTCGCACTTCAGAATCTCACTGGAAATAGTATTTGCCTATTTTTATGAATAAGTGAATAAGACAAACTACTCAGTTCACACGACTACTAAATAATGTAAAAAGTATCTGATCCTACCTGATGCTCATTGGACAGCAGTGAAGGACCACCCACTCACGTGTCAATCACCCAATGCGCAAGGAGTATCTCTAAAAGAAAACAACTGGCTGATAAACAAAGTGCCAATTTTCCATGATCCAATCAAATCCATATGGATAAAAGCAGGACTTAAAGGGCAGCAGAATGACTTTGACTTTCTGTAGATTGGATTTAACAGGTAGGCTGCATTAGTGAACACTCTACACATTCTTAAATCCTAATACATAAGCACAAATAGGATTAGTGTCGACTACAGTAAGGGGCAATTTTTCCCTCCACTAGCTTTTACTTCATTGAGCTGTCATTACTCTACAGTGCAGAATATAAGCAGATGAGAAAACGCATCATTTGTGTAGCTAGTCAAAATGTGAATTATTCCTACACAAGAAGGAGGATAAAAGACCATCATTTATTTTATAATCAATGATCAAATTATTCAGAATTACCATAGCATTCCTCGATCGATTGTGACACTCTGGCTTTATGAGATGTGATTACAGACAATTAAATGCCAATGAAAGATCACCACCCCTGTCGTTCAGAAGAGCAGGTTAATGTCATTGTTCATTTTCCACAGGGTGACTCCACTGCTCCTCCATCGACTCTGGACTTGTATGAGCCAAGGTCAGTTTAAAACGTGAAGGTTAAGGGAATAAAGTAGCACATTGGAATTTTGCTCATATTCCAACATGGCGGAAAAGCAGTGGGAGGAAAATTAGCACCGCTAACTCTAATGAGGTCGACTTTGACACATTTGATCTGACATCACGCTGTCCTATGTGAAATGTGAATGTTTGTTAGAGATACTGCACTTTGCATGAGAGGGTGATGCAAGTTTACAAGATCAGTTCTGAATAGAAGTATGGATCTGCAGTTTAATGAGCCGGACAGCTACAGATTATTGATCGTGTAGCTGTTCAAACACTTAGCTAGTAGCAGGCCTGACAAATAGCTGCTATGAATTATGGTGTCACTTGATCTTTTGAGGCTTCACTCTACAATGAGAGCTTTGAAGAGCTGAAGGGTGCAGAGGTCGAAAGTTATGGTTATGATCGGCATTCTTTCAAATCAGAAGGAGCCGCTCTTACAGTTACTCAAAGACTTGTGCTAATGAATAGCAGTTGAACCTCACTTGAAATCCTAACACATCTTTTTATCTCACTAATAAGCACTTTTAAAATGCAAAATGTGTGCGTGAAAGAAATTAACATTTTTATTCCACAGCATTAAACTGATCAAAAGTGAAAAGAAAAAATTCAATTTCAAATAAATGCTGCTCTTTTAAACTTTCTATTCATCAAAAAAAATGTTTCATGGTTTTCAGAAAATTAGTAAGCAGCATACCACTTTTGAACACTGATAATAAGAAATGTTTCTTAAGCGCAAAATCAGCATATTAGAATGATTTCTGAAGGATCCTGCGATACTAAAGACTAGAGTAATGGTGCTGAAACTTAACTTTGCCATCACAAGAATAAATTACATTTTAAAATATATATAAAAAATATGAAGCTGTTATTTTGTATTGTAATAATATTTCAAAATATTACAGTATTTACTTTATTTTCCCTGTTTTTCAATATTCCAATGTATTTTGTAAGTATGTTTATATAGAGAAAGAGAGAGGTTCTGATGCAGTGCAAAGAATCATGAGAATGAAGTGTCCATTAGTTGAACCCTTCTGAAAATGTTTGGTTAGAAAAAAATTCTTATTAATGTAAATGTGGCAACCAACATAGAATCCTAACACATTCTGCAAAATGACTTGGCAGAATGTTCCATTTCAATCAATATGTTACTATCAGCATGTTTTTACCGGTAAAATGAAACATTTGGGAAATTGTACAGTTATATTTTTCACTTAGGCACTGATGAATTTTCTGTCAAATAGGAGGCAGAAGATGTTCAACTCTCATCTAGACTTTTAGCTGTTCCACACTATAAATGAATAGCACATTTTCTTGCCCGTGCTTTGATTTTGCTGTGTTTGTGTCTTTATCTTGTCATTTGTCCTATGTTTCCCACATCGGTCTGCTGAATCACAGGTATTCTTCAGTAAAGCAAAAAGTGAGAAAGATGGAATTCTGTGTTGTGGAAATATGAGTGTGACAATAAAAGCAAGGCTGTGGATAGAAGCAAGAAAGTAGGTCTGTTTGGTCAGATATAGCTAATCCGCTCACAGCTTGACAGAACAGGAGCCCAGAACTTTCTCCTCCAAGCCTAAAAGACTTCAAACTGAAAGCTTTTCTTCTTGTCAACATTCTTTTAAATGATCTTTTTGGATATTACATGGGAAATTTTAATGCTATTTCAAAGCTCAGGAGACTTATAGGACATGTGAGACATGTTTCACTGCAGTGTCAACTTTATAATTGGCAAACTTTGTCCTCACATCCCTACATTTTGGGGGAGAAATAAAAGACAAATTAAATTAAATTAAATTAAATTGTTGAGTTCTGATTGAAATCTCAGATTTATGATGGCAGACTCTGGTATCTTCACAAGCAGTGTGAGATGCTTCAGTGCATATTTGTCTTTGTGCTCTGTCCTTGTGTTTTGTGAACATGTTTTTGCAGCTTTGAGCTATTTAGCCAATCACAGACATCTGTTGATTTCTTGAACGTAATGGCCAATCAGTGGTGTTTAAGTTCAAATCCCCTCAATGCTAAAATCGACTTTTGTCCAGAACTGAGTTCTGCATGTTCACAAATCATATAATAAAAAAGAAACTTTGTGAGATCAAGATTTAATTCGTTTTTAAGTGAATCACTCGAAATTGCAATGACTGACATGGTATGTCAAAAATAGACAAAAATATGTAAAAATAGATGTGCATTAAATGGATAGTTCACCCAAATAGGAAAATTCTGTCATCATATTCTCACCATAAGGTTAAAGCTAGAGCACCCTCAATGATTTGATTCTGAAATTAGTCTGGCTGTTTTAAATGAAGCTCTTTCACTTTTGGAATGCAAAATATCTAGCGAAATGTATATTTTAGTCAGTATTATTGCACTGTCTGCTATTATATTGCACTCCATCAGTTTGATGTGCATTCACGCACTGTCGCTTCTTCAGTCAATGGATGCTCGCTTAATGTCAGAACAAGCCTTTTTGCAAAATGGAAATACTCTCATGAATTTCAAACATTTATAGATAAGGATAAAACTGTAAGATGTAAACTGTATGTGCTGAGGAAAACAGGTCTCAAATTCTTTAAACAACACACGCCTTTGATAGGCTTTTTCAATTTTAATGTAAATGAAGTTTCTAAATACGTTATGCACGTAGAAGTTCAGCACGTGCAGTCATTAAAACAATGTGGTATTCATTCGGTACGCATGAAAGACCTGTACTGAAAATTTTCAGTATGAACAGTACAGGGTCAGAAAGCTCTCGGATTTCATCAAAAATATCTTAATTTGTGTTCTGAAGATGAACGAAGGTCTAACAGGTTTGGAACGACATGAGAGGATAAGTAATTAATGACAGAATTTTCATTTTTGGGTGAACTAGCCTATCCTTTTAAGATCTCTTCTGAAACTATACTTAATTAATATATATATTTTTAAGCAAAGTCTTTTAATTAGATTTCCATTTAATCCCATACTGTCTAAAACAAACAATAAAGGTACTGAAGAGATCTAATTTGTGATTTTACTTTCCTATGGGAAGTAGGCTACTGTGGGAAGTCTAACCTCACACCTTTATATAGCAAAAAAAAAAGTACTTTTGCCTAAGATTTTTGAGTTAATGTGTTGTCAACTTTCAAATACTAAGCACAAAAACACCCACTGCCCATGGTGCAGATAAATACAGCTTTGGTAAATCAGAGGAGATTAGGTTCCTGTCTAATACAGCATATCAGTCAACTTTAAAACGGCTCTAATGATAAAGTGCCATATCCCGCTACATCATTCAGTTATGTCACACAAGCTAAACAATATTATACAAAGATCCTGCCCTGCAGCTTGGTCTTAGTGTTTAAATTATGGCAGCGGCTATTTGCACGTGTAAATAACAATTAGATGCTATTTACACTAAGTGCAAATAGTGATAGATCTATATACACTAAGTGCAAATAGCTATGGATTCTATTTACACTAAGCTAAAATAGAATATTTTCTTAGCGATATTACACTAAGCGCAAATAGCAATATATTCTGTTTACACTATGTAAATATAGCAGTATTTTCTTTGCAATAATAATAATTAGATTAATAATTAGATGCTATACTACTTATTGCAAGTGGCAGATATTTGCACCTCAGTACTTTAGTACAATATAAAACAGTATGCAATAATGTATTGCGTGTAAATGATCTTTCTTATTAAAATTATTTAATGGACGCCGCATTGGGGCAATAAAGCCCTCCCTATACTATACCTCCCTATAATTTTTTTATTTTTTTTTTGTCTGTGAAACAAAAGTTTAACATATTCAGAAAGTGACAATGACATAAATTATAAACCAAGTGTGAAAAATGTCCAGCGTTTTCATGTTATTTAACAAAAATGTAATTTGTACCAAGGGGGTGTTTTTCTCTATTACTGTAACACCCCTATGGACTGTTTGTTGTGGTTTCTGTTACCCTGAGTGTGTGTGTCTCATCTACCCGTATCTGCCTTGTTGTCTCTAAATTAAACATCCTTATTTGAATCCTTGTCGTCCTCGTCATCCTGCCTGCCTCCACACACCTTGACAGTGACAATTACAGGGTCTATTACAGATTGAGTCTATTACAAAAATTATAACAGCCTATTTAAAAAATATTGTTAGCTAATGCTAACTAAACTTGAGGTCATTTTTAAATGTAAAGTCCAAATAGTTTTATTCCACCAACTAGTTAGAATACATTTGATGGAAAAACAAATGTTCAGAACAGAGTAACTACAGTAATTAAGCCATGCCTTATAGGGGGCGTTTTACCCCACATACTAGGTTTGAAAATATAATAAACTTAATTTGCTGTAAAGTTGCTTTGCAACGATTTTTATTGTGAAAAGCGCTTTACAAATAAACTTGAATTGAATTGAAAATAAAATTGTCATTCTGAAAATATAATTAAATTTTTCTCAAACAACACGTAGGCCTACTCCCTATCTACAGGCCTTACTATTCTCATATCATATGTGACCCAGGACCACAAAACCAGTCATAAGGGTCAGTGTTTGATTAAATTAATTGAATTACATAATCTGAAAGGTGAATAAATAAGCTTTCCATTGATGTATGGTTTGTTAGGACAATATTTGTCCGAGGTACAACTATTTGAAAATCTGGAATCTGAGGGTGCAAAAAAATCTAATAAAAAATTAAGTTTTGATATATTTACGAAAGGAAATTTACAAAATATCTTAATGGAACATGATCTTTACTTAATAACCTAATGATTTTTGGCATAAAAGAAAAATAATAATAATAATTTTGACCCATACAATGTATTGTTGGCTGTTGCTACAAATATACCCGTGCTACTTATGACTGGTTTTGTGCTCCAGGGTCACATCTGTGATGTTCCACAAAACAACAAGCTTTAAAGGGGTCATATTTTAAAGATCATTATTTTGTGTATTTGGTGGTTGACTTTTAACTTTTATAAAGAATATCTCTTTGGATTTGAGACTTAAGTCTTTGCAACTTTACAGATCTTCTTTATGCACCAAGAGCTTGTAACACTCCAAAGAGAAAGGAAAACTTGAAATCGCATCATATGACCCCTTTAAAACTTTTTTTTTTCTTACTGCTGAAAATAAGATAATTTACTGTGAAATCCGTTTTCTCTCAGCATTACCAGTGTAAGATTCATGGTGAATATTTCTACATCACTCTTGTCAACGTCCATAGTTACAGCAAAAAAAATATTTTGATTTTACCTAGTGGTTATTTTAGGAAAAGCAGTAGGGGGCGTTTTCCCCCACTCTACCCATGTGATGTGAAAAGGGAGAAGAATGAGTTCGGCAAACTTTATTATTCAGCAAAAAAATGTAAACTTGATTCGATCAATGATAGCTACTCCTACCTACGCCACTGGAGCCGTTGTTCAGCAGGTGTCTTTTGTAATGTTGACTAGCCCGACCACACATTCATGGGCGGAGTTAGTGTAAATATCCTCTGCCAATAAGATGGGCTATTTGCACTTAGTGTAAATAGACACTCCATTAAAGTTAAAGGATGCTGGATATTGCTTCCTTTATTGACTAGCATGTATCATAACTGAGGGTCACGACTGATAAAACTGAGGAGAAAAAATATTAATAACCACCTAAAACACATTTGTATCTCTCATTTGTTTTTTGAAGCACAAATTTAACAGCCTGTCAACAGACGAAATATGATTTTGTACACCTTCCAACTGCGTCCATGAGCAAGTAAAAGTATCTGTGAGCCAAACAGCAATAAAATATTAATTTTCTGCAAAACTGTGAATTCAAAAGCCAAGCGTACAGCTATTCAACACTTGAGTTTTTTTGGCACATTATCACCGCAAAACCTTACATATTAACACACGGTGCTTCATCCTAGATCATGATAGCTGCAGCTATTGTTGTACATTATCGGGTCACTGACACGATAATGAAGCATAATTATTTAGCAGCTATCATATGGGACCGTGACAGTCACACTGCTCATTTCAGCTTCTCTTCGCACGGTAATGCTGATGCCTCTCATCAACTGCCACAAGACAGATGACTTTTCTCTACTAATAGTCCCAGTTTCCTTTGTGAAATTGCCAGACTCCGAAGCGAGAACTTTGAGGCCTTATTTAATTAACCCCACATGAGCTATGCCTGTTTTTCTGTGTGATTACAAAAGAGATGGCAGGTGCAGCAGGGAGATCACTAAGTGCTTTTGTCCACCATGCACTTTCTTTCACTTTCTCAGTTCTTTGCAGTAGGCTTACTGCTCAGACATTCCCCGCTGGCAAAAATAGTAGACATACATAATGTTAAGCCTAGACAGCACGGTGAGAGGAGTGTGTCATGTAAATTTGAATCACATCAGCACAACAACACAAAGAGCAGAGAGACCGACGGCCCCTCGGTAAGACACCCCCACCACACACACCTTTAATTTTTCACTTGACCATACACGTAAGCAAAACATATTTCAGTTTGCACTAACTGTCTGTGCTTTTCTTTATTTTGACATTTGACATCTGAACATCAACATTTATGAGATTTATTCCAACTGATTAGGTTTAAGGTGGATTGGTGAGTGGCTTAGTTGGATTTTAGGTGTAAAATGTTTTTGTTTTATTTTGGACATAAACAAAATTTTTTAGAAATGATTATTATTTAATTAATAATTCAATTAATAAAAACACTCATCATATCTCATAATTGAATAGAATGATTGTCTTATCACTATAAAATTTTCACCCTGAGAGTGAGTACATTTATAGCAAATTTTCATTTTTTTTGTGTGTGAACTATTCCTTTAAACGCTTTAAACACCAATTTTGATTGATTGATTAATTCCAGATTTTCCCCATGGCAAAATGACTATTACATTTGTTACAGTTTAGCACTTAAATGCACATTGCTTTTGCTTTGGGACATTAATCCCTCTTCCTTCATGCAAGTGCACACTTTTTCTCCTTTGCACAAATATGCATAAACATCCTTTTCTGAAGTTGTCAAAATGCTGTCCATGCTACACACATACACACCCGTGTGTGCTGACTCAGCACAAGGATTTTTCTGTACCACTGCTTTAGTATGCTGCCAGTCGCAAAGACCAACACTTTACAAATATCTCAGTGAGGACACTGCTTTATAACACACATCATCTTTCTAGTAGAGATCCATTCAACAAACCCCCAAAACAATAGCTTGCACTGCCACTTTCTGAAATAAAAGAATTTCCAATATAGCGAGAAATGAACAGCACTTTGATTCATGAAACTGTGTTCCGCTCAGTAATGATCCAATGTAGAGGCATAAGAAAGTCAAAGAATCCCGACGTTTCACCGCATAAGCTACAGCTGAAAAAGTGAACAAGTAAATAAGGCAGAGGTGGCAGATACTCAATGTGCATATTATATCTGAATGAACCACTTGCATATGATGTGGAACTCTATGGAAGCCCATTTCAGTCAATGAAAAAGGTCATTATGACTCACAATTCTGAGAAAAATCATATTTGCGAGATAAAAATTCCAAAACTTTTTTTTTGTCTCACAATTCCATGTTTATATTTCACAATTTTGACTTTTTAAAATTCAATTCGCAATTAAATTTCTCCCCCAACATGGAAAATAAATAAATAAGGTGATTGTGACTTTTTATCTCAAAATTCTGCCTTTTTCTCAAAATTTGCAAGTTTATATCTTACAATTCTAACTTTTCTAATCAGATTTGCGCATATTTCTTATTTAAGTTTATATCTTACACTTCTGACTTTTTTCTCGACATTTCAAGAAAAAAATACTGCTTGTGAGATAAAAACTCAGAATTGCGAGATATAAACTGCCACTTCTGAGAAAAGAAGTCAGAATTGTGAGATATAAACTCAGAATTCTGACTTTTTTGTCTCACAATTCCAAGTTTATATCTCACAATTCTGACTTTTTCAAATGCAATTCACAAATAAATTTTCCCCCCACCATGGAAAATAAATAAATAAGGTAATTTTGACTTTTTATCTCAAAATTCTGCCTTTTTCTCAAAATTGCAAGTAAATATCTTACAATTCTGACTTTTCTAATCAGATTTGCGCATATTTCTTATTTGAGAAATATATTTCTTATCTTACACTTCTGACTTTTTTCTCAACATTTCGAGAAAAAATACTGGATTGTAAGATATACACTCTGAATTGAAAGTGACGTGACATGTGGCCAAGTATGGTGACCCATACTTGGAATTAGTGCTCTGCATTTTAATCCATCCAAAGTGAAAAAAAAGTCAGATTTTTTAGATAAAAAGTCATATACCTTTTTATTTATTTATTTATTATCCCACAGCAGAAACAAGCTTCCATTGTAACAGTGATCTAGCAAAATCACAAAAATTCAACTGATGAATAATATAAAATACTGATAATATAATATACTTCATAATATTGAATTACTATCATTATTTCTAAATGTGTAAAAGTTAAAGGTTTGCAATGAAAACAATAGCAAACTACCTGAAAACATGCATGACCTCAGAACTCATCCTCAAACATGAAACATAATTGGTGCTCTTCTCAATCACATGTGAATTCACATTTTGGAGATGCCAGTGAGTGGGAAGCCCATAAAGAGATGATAAGGATGACTCATAACAGCAATTCCAGAGGCACCAGTGAAATGACAATATCACAGCCCCTCAACACCTATTAAAGAGAAGAATGTCAACATCATTTAGTAACCTTCCAATAAAGCACTTTCATTTTGTGCAGCCATGAAGCACATTATCTGCTCATGAAATTGCCAGTATTTTTCATTGTTCTCTTCTGGTTTTTTTCTTTTTGTCAGTCTGTCCGTCATTTTTGCTTCCCATACCTTATATTATTTCCCATACGAAAAGCTTTTGTTTGAGTACACACAGTAACTATGTAGTTCTCTGCATGAGTTCTACTCAAGCTGAACACCGCAGCAGTGATTCTCTGTTTCCATGGTGTCCACTGTTCAAACATTATGTCCACAATATCCGTCATGTTTGACTGGTATGGTAGACCACTGCTCAGCAGCATTCCTTGGCTATACGCCTCCAAAGGTCATGTAAATAAAAAGGGAAATAATCAATGAAGTTGTGTTCACAGTCAATGGAGAAATTTAAGTTCTTCTGCTGAAGCTCATGATACTCTTTGAATCTCAAATCATGGTCCATCAGATCTTACACAAATATAAGGCATGTTAATTTTTATATTCAAATTTTTCAAAAATTGCAACTAGTAAAAAATTAATATTTAAAATGCATTTATTTCACCCTAAGTACAGTTCAAATATATTTACTAACATATCGCTCGAGACTTATTGATATAAAAATTATAATTAAACTTTATTTGGAGTACTACTTGTGCACAATGCACATTTCTTAATATTATGCCTAAAATGTGTTTTAATATTACTATTTATAAGGATCGTATGACTTTTGAATAATATCAGTCTTTAAATGCAAGATATTTAAAGTCTACCTGAAGTATACTTGCAATAGTTCCACTTTTGCACGATCAAATATACTTCAGTATATCTTTAGTTGGACTTCAGAACTACTTCCACACAATTAAAGTGCATTAAGTACAAAGTTAGTTGTTCCAATTTAGCAGACTTTAAATATGCCAGTTTAAATATACCAGACTAGAAAAACACAAAATAGGACACACAAAATTTTTTTTTTAATTAATTAATTAATACTTGCATATTATTGCTCTTTTGTTGGTTTTGATTGCTTCTATTAGGGCTGCTCGATTATGGCAAAAACCATAATCACGATTATTTTTGGTCAATATTGTAATCACGGTTATTTAACACGATTATGAGGGGGGCATATGACCAAAACTTTATATGAGTGATTTATTTAAAGATAGTGATACATATCAAATATATATTTCCTGTAAATAAGGTTGCTATGACATCTACATTGTAGAGACCAGCGAAATTTCACAATTCTCAATACCACAGCAGAGTAGCCTATTAACTAGCCTATTAGTAACAAATAAACAAACAAACAAAAAGTCCTCAAAATTATTGAAAATAATTAATTTGTCAGTAATAAAAAAGCAAAGACACAAATGAAACAAACGAAATTTCACAATTCTCAATACCACAGCAGAGTATTAGGTAACTAGCCTATTAGTAACAAATAAACAAACAAACAAAAAGTCCTCAAAATTATTGAAAACAATTAAACTGTCAGTAATAAAAAAAGAAAAGGACAAATACAATAGAATAAAAAGATACAAATGAAACCATCTGTGCTTTAATGTTGTTGTTTTTTTATGCAAGTCTCAAAACAGCCTACTACAGAAATGAATAATCAAAAGTAAAATAAAAAAGCATCTTCACTGTAGGAATTCAACTTCCTTTGTTTTTATTAAAGCTAAAAAGTCCTTCTGTGGAGAACAGTGAATGATTTTGAATTTGTCTTTTGTTGTTTGATTAATATTAAGCACACAGTCGCAGCAAGAATATTAGCCCGCTTTCACTTTAAGAGCCGCACGGATCCAATTTACTGTAACACGAGTATTTTCATTCTCAACTCTTTACGTTCATTAATTACACGACGAAGGTATACATGGATAATCACTAAGCGCCGCATTTTAACACATTTTTGCGTGTATTTGACCGTTTAGGCGCACACCTTGAGCTAAAAGATGACTTTCCATGTCCGTGTTCTTCTCCATCTCTGAGCGCATATATCTTCCTGGGGAGCAGCGCAAGTTCTCTTTCACGCTTTTAAAAACATGAATAAATCTAATATACTTCAATAAATCAAGCACGTCACATTTTGCAAAAGTCACGTTACATAATTTTACTTATTTGCATGTGAAATTGGGCTTTTGGAGGAACGAAAGCGCAGCGCTGGAAAGGGTGGAATGGGGCGCAATAATCATTTTATCTCGATTATTGTATTTTCATAATCGTTGGAGGCCATAATCGAAATCGAAACTGTTTTTCGATTAATTGCACAGCCCTAGCTTTTATTGTCATCATTTGTAAGTCACTTTGGATAAAAGTGTCTGCTAAATGACTAAATGTAAATGCAATGTAAATGTAAAATTTCACTAGACATTTGGACCACACTGTATGATTTAAAGTAGAATTAACGTAGATTACGACTTTCAGGGGGGCTTGTGATCAGTAGCACAAGCACAATATACAATAGTTTGAACTTCAAAAGGCAGTACCTGGGCAGCACATATCTGGCTGCGTTGGAATTTCTTCAGTCTTCCTCTGCAACCTTAATGAAAGAGTAGATACAGTGTACATTGGGTCCTTGAGGTATTAAAGTTTTCAGTGGATTTGTTAATGTTGAAATGTATTAGTAGACACATTGGACACAGCTGACTGTGCGCTGGGAAATTTGCACAGCAATACATTTTCCATTGTATTGCTTTAAGTCTTGCTTAAAGTCTCAGTTCAGTGATGCATTAGGTTTTCTCGGGTTGCACAAAGGCAAGAAGGTTATTATTACACATGATTGACTCTGGTAATTACTTGGCATGGTTGTCTAAAATCCCAAAAGCGTTTACAGAAGAACAGCAAGTAAAGCCAATTGATTTGGTAATGTCAAGTGTAACATTCATGAATCAAAGTTGGGACAGTCCCTCTTTATCATGCTGTGGCTTAATGATAATAATCTGTTTTATAATTATCTGTCACAGTAATTTCATGCTCATTAAAAGAGAAAATAATAATACTAATACAAATTTAATCATGCTTAACATTTACTCACCCTCAGGCCATCCAAGATGCAGATGAGTTTTTTCTTCATCAGAACAGATTTGGAGAAATGCAGCATTACATCACTTGCTCATCAGTGGATCTTCTACAGTGAATGGGTGCCATCAGAATGAGAGTCCAAACAGCTGATAAAAACATCACAATAATCCACAAGTAATCCAAAAGACTCCAGTCCATCAGTTAACAACTTTTGAATTGAAAAGCTGCTTTATTGTACGTAACAAATCCATTAAGATTTTTAAACTGAATTTGTTGACTTTAACTTCAACCATTCCTTCCTGCCAAAATATGAGTCCTCTATCCATAATATATATTAATAATAGGCATGCTAATAAGCAACTAGTTAATAGTGAGAATTGGTCCCTAAACTAAAGTGTTATCCACTGAAAAAAATGTCTCATTTGAATCAAGAGAGAAATATGTACAGATATTACAAGTGAAAACAGTCCAAAACAGTTCCAAACCAATAGGTTGGTGGATTTTGTTGTGAGAGGACAACAGACTGGACTTTTTTTGGCCAGAAGCTATGGTTTAAAGTTAAAATGGTTTAATGATGGATTTGTTTTTTACAAACACATACATTTTACTTCATAAGATGTTACTTCTGGATTATTGTGATGTTTTTATCATCTGTTTGGACTCTCATTCTGGTGGCACCCATTCACTGCAGAGGATCCATTGGTGAGCAAGTGACGTAATGCTAAATTTCTCCAAATCTGTTCCAATGAAGAAACAAACTCATCTACATCTTTGATGGTCTGAATTTTCATTTTTGGGTGAACTATTCTATTAATCATGAGTCATGACTGACCATGAATACAGCATGTATTTTAAAATACTTTTCTGAAATTTAAATGTAATCAACTTTTTCCTTTTTATTCTTGTGCAAAAAGGTCTAATTAAGTATTACGTTCATTCTGGGCCAATAACACAGCAATTAGCCACTCCTGTCCACCTCCGCACGAGTAGCTGGGCAGGAGCATTGTCTTACTTGTATCACTTGGATGCCTCTGCATGCACACACTCATTACTTACTGTACCAGCACTGGGGGAAATGTGGTAATTTGCAAACCTTTCATTTGGGCTCTTGGTAATTATACACTATCTTCTGACTGCAGTGTGGACACTTAGTGATGTGTGAATCACCATATGGTTTCACCAAGTGTTAAGTCATCACAACAGATGCTGAACACGTTGTCATCCCTCCCTCAGGTTTGGAACTGTGATATTTGTTTGCGTTGTCACTTAACGTAGCGCCTCAATTACGCATCTTGTGGAATATGGCTCTTGCAGATGTCTCAGTGAAACTTGTGAAAGACAAGTCAGTGATTTTGGCTTGCCTGTGTTTGTGAATGTATTAGAATTTGATTAATTAGCTGGTGTCATTCATGTCTTTAGCCTGCTTGCTGGGAAAGAGATGTTGTGGGGAGCAGGAAGTATGCTACAAAAATGGCTTTAGTTTATTGACAGAAGGCAAGTCGCTCACAGACTGGGATGTTGCTGACTGAAGACTGGAGATTCAGAAGAAATTCTACACTGCAGTTGTCATTCTTCACACATGGAGAACTTCAGATGACCCTCACCATAAAAACAAACCAACCCACCATTCATATCAAACATTCATGACTCTGTCATCTTCACAGTCACAAACAGAGTTCTAGTAGATGACAGCTGCAGAGGGAGGTTTTCGTCTTGTCTTTTTCTCTTAAATGGCTGCATTGCTTTACTATTGTTTTTTGATGCCTAGTGTTTTAAAATCTTCAGATTTCAAAAGCTGTGGAGTGTATAGACTCGACTTAAATTTCTGACTTTAAATGTCACTGAGCAATTAATTAATAAATAATGATTGAACTATACACTTCATTCATGCTTAATTTCTTTCATTCATCTGCAGATACTATGTACTTACATGTACTTATTGTCTTCATATTGTATTGCAAAACACTTTTGCTGCTATTGAGGTGAGATGTGGGTAAGGTTAGGGGCAGGTTTGGTGGTAAGGGTAGGTTTAAGGGTGGGTTAAGGTGTAAAGGATGGGTCCACAGTGTAATTATAAATGTAATTACAGAAATTAATTACAGATGTAATTACATGCAGGTATTTTAAAAATATAAGTACAATGTAAAAACATGTATGTACACATAAGTGTATTGTACCAAACGATTAATTAAAATGTAAGTACATATTATAGTTAAGGCCACTTAATATAAAGTGGGACCGATTACTCATCCTGATGGACACATAATCAATTTAAAGAATTTTACATCCGTCAGTACATTGAGATGCATCCTATGATATCATGAATTTATGATATATCACAAGCTAGTTTAACAACGTGTTTCTAATTGCCCTTGGAATGAACTATATATTCAACTAAATGGATTAATAAAAATATCAAAACATATTAAAAAATCTTGTAAGTTTTTTTTTTTAAGAAAATGATAAAACAAATATTTTTCTTTCATTTATGGTAAAAGTATCATTACAATTTTCAACCTTGTTACTTATTCCATTCTGGTGTATTTGTTTAATGTTTTCATTTGACAATTTTGTCTGTTTATTTATTTATTTATTAAATGTTTATTTGGATTTCAAATTGTCCCAAATTTCGGTAAAAGCACTGAAAAAAATATCATATAAGATAGTTAGAAAAAAAAATCGTATTTTATTCTGATTGAATTTCTGAAGTTCATTATGATCATTTCTAAAGGTTAAGAAACAGTAAAAATCATTAATTAATTAATTAATTCATTCTTTCATTCTTTCTCCTTACCACCATGTACAAAGATTATTAGAGTATGTTTTACAATATTTTTTTTCAGTCTACTATATTGTATTGCAAAACACTTTTGCTGCTATTGAGGTGAGATGTGGGTAAGGTTAGGGGCAGGTTTGGTGGTAAGGGTAGGTTTAAGGGTGGGTTAAGGTGTAAAGGATGGGTCCACAGTGTAATTATAAATGTAATTACAGAAATTAATTACAGATGTAATTACATGCAGGTATTTTAAAAATATAAGTACAATGTAAAAACATGTATGTACACATGTGTATTGTACCAAACGATTAATTAAAATGTAAGTACATATTATAGTTAAGGCCACTTAATATAAAGTGGGACCGATTACTCATCCTGATGGACACATAATCAATTTAAAGAATTTTACATCCGTCAGTACATTGAGATGCATCCTATGATATCATGAATTTATGATATATCACAAGCTAGTTTAACAACGTGTTTCTAATTGCCCTTGGAATGAACTATATATTCAACTAAATTGATTAATAAAAATATCAAAACATATTAAAAAATCTTGTTAGTTTTTTTTTTTTAAGAAAATGATAAAACAAATATTTTTCTTTCATTTATGGTAAAAGTATCATTACAATTTTCAACCTTGTTACTTATTCCATTCTGGTGTATTTGTTTAATGTTTTCATTTGACAATTTTGTCTGTTTATTTATTTATTTATTAAATGTTTATTTGGATTTCAAATTGTCCCAAATTTCGGTAAAAGCACTGAAAAAAATATCATATAAGATAGTTAGAAAAAAAAATCGTATTTTATTCTGATTGAATTTCTGAAGTTCATTATGATCATTTCTAAAGGTTAAGAAACAGTAAAAATCATTAATTAATTCATTCATTCATTCTTTCATTCTTTCTCCTACCACCATGTACAAAGATTATTAGAGTATGTTTTACAATATTTTTTTTCAGTCTACTTTTTTTCTAAATTTTTCATTTAGTACAGTGAGTTACTTGCGGTTTCTTTTTAATTAACTTAAGGCCACTTAATATAAAGTGGGACCGATTACTCATCCTGATGGACACATAATCAATTTAAAGAATTTTACATCCGTCAGTACATTGAGATGCATCCTATGATATCATGAATTTATGATATATCACAAGCTAGTTTAACAACGTGTTTCTAATTGCCCTTGGAATGAACTATATATTCAACTAAATTGATTAATAAAAATATCAAAACATATTAAAAAATCTTGTTAGTTTTTTTTTTTTAAGAAAATGATAAAACAAATATTTTTCTTTCATTTATGGTAAAAGTATCATTACAATTTTCAACCTTGTTACTTATTCCATTCTGGTGTATTTGTTTAATGTTTTCATTTGACAATTTTGTCTGTTTATTTATTTATTTATTAAATGTTTATTTGGATTTCAAATTGTCCCAAATTTCGGTAAAAACACTGAAAAAAATATCATATAAGATAGTTAGAAAAAAAAATCGTATTTTATTCTGATTGAATTTCTGAAGTTCATTATGATCATTTCTAAAGGTTAAGAAACAGTAAAAATCATTAATTAATTAATTAATTCATTCTTTCATTCTTTCTCCTTACCACCATGTACAAAGATTATTAGAGTATGTTTTACAATATTTTTTTTCAGTCTACTTTTTTTCTAAATTTTTCATTTAGTACAGTGAGTTACTTGCGGTTTCTTTTTAATTAACTTTTATTAACTAGTGAAACTTACTAGCTATTTGTGAGTGAAAATGGTTCTATTTTTTTCAGTGTACATTATATGGCTCTCTCTGTTCCACATCTTGCTGCATGAACCCTTTCCTAATTCCTCTCACTCTCGTTGCATTTCATTTCCCGTCTGTTCCGAGCTGTCTCTACTTCCAGCTTCCCGTCCATCTATTTTTCTTCATCCCAGTTTTTGTTCTCATCTCTCTCTGTCAAGCCTCTCATCTCTCCAGATGTCTCTTTAGTCTTTTTTCTCTTTGAGTCCTATCTCACACAATGGTCACCCAAGGTCTTTTTTGCCTCGCCCAGAATTTCCTCATCCAGCCTTTCTGATTAAGACACACACACTTTCCAGATCCACCCTCCCTGCTCCTGTTGTCCGCAACAGCGTCAGACATTTTTAAATTATATAATGTTATGGCACATCTACACAGCATAAATATTCATGGGTGACTCTTCTTGTGCGAGTGCATGGGAGAATCAGGCTTCTTGTAAATGATGTTCACAGCAATCTGTGCAGCTTTGGCACAAGTTCAGGCCCTCCAAGCTACTGTTCCAGTTTCCAGACTCACTGCTAAAAATGTAAACACGGAAATACTGAAAATTTAGATGTTTTGCCAACAACTTTGCCTTGTATTAGCCAACAATTTACTTCTGAAGAATTCAAATATGACAATCAGTCACACTGCTCCAAGCTGTGTTGCAAATATGCTCCTGCTTGAAAATTTTGACTTGGTAATTTATCCACTACCCTGGTCATTTTTGCCTTACATTGTTACTTGGTGACAGTGACTTGTGGGTCAATAAAAATGTGAGTGTACTTAATCATTATTTAATTTAAAAAGTATATTAAATTATTTCAAAACTATCATTATGTTTTTTGGGATGAGGGTTGAACCACATGACATTTTACAACCTGAACTATCATTGTGTTATCAAATTATCTGATTTATTAAGAGATTAACCTTGACACCCAGTCATGAGGGTCTGCAGAGGTCCTCTCTATGACATAATTTCCTGTTTTATGGTTTTTATTCTTGTTTCTGCATGCTAGTCGCACCATTTAACTCTGATTTAAGGATTATTTTATTCATGTTTCTGCATATTGGTCACACCACCTGGCTTTGATTTTATGGCTTTTATTCATGTTTCTGCATGTTGGTCGCACCACATGACTTTTCATGGTTTTTATTCATGTTTCTGCATGCTGGTCACACCACATGACTTTGATTTTATGGTTTTTATTCATGTTTTGCATGTTGGTTGCACCATATGTCTTTGATGTTATGGCTTTTGCTCTTGTTTCTGCTTGGTCGCACCACGTGACTGATTTAGCAAAATAAAAGTTTTTGCAATATTAATAATAAACAGTCAAGTAATTTTAATAAAATACTGGGTAACACTTTACTTAAAGCCTTTATGTATAAGTATAACAGTAGTTTTAAGGCATTACTGCACTTTATAATGCATAGTACAATCTCATGAATAATTGTAACCACAGTTAATACATTATAACACATATGAGTTCATTTGATTCGATTTTAAATCAGAAATTTACAACATGCTCATCATAGCACTAATCACTAATTGAAACTTATGATTATTTACATTAAATTTTTTCCCCACATTCAGTCAATACATGATTTCCTTCAAATCTGTCAAAGAAAAATCTCCTTTTCCGTATTCTTTCCTTGCTTTTTATGTTCTGCCTTGTTTTTAATATACATTGAAATGACAACAGACAAAAAAAACTCAGCTTTTCTCTTAGATAGCAAAGACACCACTGAGGCCGAGTGCTGTCCTAAAAGAGCTATCCTCAGTGGATTATGATACAGTTGTTAGACATGATGAGATGTGGTACGTGATGAGGCTGTGACTGAACACACTTTGTATTTCCTGTTTGATTGTCTATGCCAAAAAACAACCCCTCCTCTTCCCATCCATTCCCAGCCATGGACCAGTTAATCCATTTTCAAATGTACTGTAATAGTTTGCTCACCCAAACACATGAACATTATAGAATTTCCATGGATAAGAATTTGGGTCAGAGGTAAGCCTGGAGGAGAAAGGACACACTGCAGAGCTGTCACATAAGACTCAAGACATTTCTGAAACAAAATGGTCAAACTGTGAAATGCTAAATGGTTTATCTCTTGTTTACAGAATCATACAGACATTTTAAAGACAGCTCTATGGGTTTTATGAGATATATGTGCGTGGGTGAATTTAATGTTATTTTTTGAATGGTACGTTTTAAGATTAGTACAGTGGAAAGTCAGTTACAGAGAGGGTAATAAGGGACGCTTCCAAAGAGGAAGTTTAACTTGTTGAACTTTTTGAACTTGTCTTCTCTACACTCAAAACATTAACAAATGGTCAATGAAGGACATGAGATAATCTTAACAAATCATAACATTTCTTAATGCTTCGTACATTAAATATATATAACACACTGTTATGATCTTTCAGTGACCTTTTCTGAAGGTTACAACATTAACCTAGTACGTAAGTGCTGACAAGCGGATGCCTTTATGAGCGAGTTATTAAGTCATTCAATCCATTTGTTAAAACAACAGGAATAAAACTAATGATGAGACGATTCTTAATAGCATACTAACATACTGCTATTGCTATTTCTGCTATATTAGACATAGTAAAAGAGTATGCTATTTTGAATTTAGATGCTGTCTTTGTAATTGAGTTAATGAATCATTCAATCAAAAGATTCATTCAAAAACGCTTATTTATTAAAGTTCTGCTGTGGCTGCATGTGGAACTATTTTACGTGATTTAGCAAAAATAGACAATATTGTGTCTAATATGTCCTGCTGTCATGCTGATAATTTGAAACAACATCCTTGCTTGTGTGATATTGCTTGTGTCATATTTATAGAGTGCAACTCATACTATTTCCCATTGCTTTTTCTCATAAGGATTAAAAAAAAAAAAAAGTCTTCCATAAAGAGTTATAAGCCACGAATCAAACCAACCAGCTACAAGGTAAATCACAAACTTTGAAGCAAATTTTTTTTTTTTAAATCGGTCAAAAACATAAAGGTACAAGACTGTGTGTACTTAAAGGGATGCTTCACCCAAAAATGACAATTCTGTCATCATTTACTCACCCTGATGTTGTTCCTATCATGTATTTGTAATTTAAAAGTGGCTTTAATGAGGGAAAGAACTACAATCCCATGATGCATTGCAAATGATATACAATATTTAAGTAGTTTGAAAGCATAGAGAGACTGACTCGATTGCGCAATTTACAATACTTCATGGGAGTAAGTCGGTATTAAATAGTTCTTTTGGTGCAATTTGCTTGTTTCAATTCCCTGATTGGTGGAGATTTCTTTGCAGCATCATGGGTAATGCAGCTTTTCACCAGAAATTGTGCTATTAAACATGATTATTTGGTTGATTCCTATTCTGATTATAAGATAATAAACAGGTAAAATACATTGTCCTTTAAATATTTGTCTCGCTTGAATTTCTTCATTCATCTTGCCTCAAAGCCACTTGCTAGCAACTGTTTTTCTTTCTGGAAGCTTTGCATTTAGTGAGACAATAAAATATTTTTCTAATCAACATGTTGTGTCTAATTAATTACTTACATGGCAAATAGCCATATAATAAGCAAGACAATGTACATTGCTAAATGAACACCTTCAGGGTAATACAAGATCCCTCCTCTTTGGTTGGGTCCTGATCGCCAGCTGGATGTACATTATCCATTAGATACTGTATGAATGGTTAATTTTGAAGAGGATTAAAGTGTTTATTATTATTATTATATTACAAACAAAGCTCTAAAAACTTAGGGAAGTTTTCTTATGCTTCATATCAGACATAAGATTCTGTTGCATGACCGTCAAGTTTATTGTTCCAAATACATATTTGTATTCAGAGACTAAATATAGCTTATTTACTTTATTTTGCAAATTGAGAGTGGGCTTTGGATGCAAAGATGTGTTTGCATGTCCTCTACCCCACACTGCCAGCCTCTCACTCAACCACTAATTAGATTCAGTTGTTTAAAAAGTAGGTCTCAAATTTTCCCAAACTTTTCTGTTCCTGCATTACCGGGACTCTGTGTCTGAAGTGTTTTCTGAATTTTGCCAACAACTTTTTTAACTGAAAGATTTACATAGCAGACAGCCTGACGCATTGGGAAAAATATTAATTTCCCTGGAATGACGTTTCCATATTTGTGGATGAATGAGTTCAATTTCTCTGCGAGTCAAAGCAAAGCAATCAAGAGTTTGAGGCTCTGCCAGAGCATGACCTTACAAGTAGATGCTTAAGGAAAAGGATAGGCTACTAATTCATACAAAATGATTTACACGCTTCACATGGAGTCTTCATTAATTATTAAATGCAGCATCTTCCTACAATTACCAGAAATGAATCTCCTTCCCTGTTTGAGTTCAGAGCCTCTTATCTTGTAAAATACACATAATATTAACACTTTTTTTCTATTCCACTATCTTTAAAGTGCTGTCTTGATAAAAAAAAAAGAGGCAATTAACATCAAAGAAGCTGAACCTGCATTTTAAGTATTAAACTCAGTCCAGTATTAATCACTCAATCCCATGCATGCACTGTGTTCAGAAACATCACCATTCCTAATGCAATCATGCTGGTGAATATAATTTTTTTTAAAGGATTGGATGGTGTCAAATTGACCTTAAGGGAGACTGAAAGTTATTCCAACCATATCAAGATACATCTGCCTAAGCACCAATTATTCCCGTTATCTAATACATCAAAACATCTGCCCTTTTGAATACAAATTTCCTCTCTCTATATCTATAGTAGATACTAGTATATTTGCATTAAAATCTGTAAAAATCATACAAATGAATAAGGAAAGTGAGGTTACTGTTGTCCATTCCATATGAAAACAATGATCTGTTGACAATTTTGTTCTAGAGTTGTTTTGGAGAAGAAATTTTTAATGCCTGGTTTTCATAAAGCCTTGCCATTAGTAAAACCTCATTTTCTTTGCATAATTTTCAATGTGTTCCAATGATGTGTTTCGAGATAAAATCTGTTCATCTGCACTAAAAGTGCCATAGTTATTCTCTGACAGCAATGAGTCAGTTGGCACACAGCTCAGCGGTTTTATTTTTCAAGAGCAGCGGAAAACCAACAGCATTACACTGAAGAAAGAGGAGTCCAGGAGGCAAAATGGATACAGTTACCAGGATCCCGTCAATTGCAAAGCTTTTGAGAATGCAGCCCAAATGTAATGTCCTGACACACACAAAAAATCTTACAAAAAAAAGTACAGTAGAAGGATTTTTAATCATGTTGTAGCTAAAACTGTCTGTTTTCAAAAAAAAAAAAAATGGAAAATATATATATGGGGGGGGGGACAATAGGAAATATCAGGATAAGTAAATACAAAATCATTCACATAATAATAATTTACAGCTCTCATCTTAGATTTGACTCATTTCCTAATTGTCTCAAAAAGATTCGTTCAAAATGACCTGCAATAAAAAGATTATTTTGAAATAAACTGTTTTTTAAAAAAAAAAAAAAGGTGAAAATATATATATGGGGGGGGGGACAATAGGAAATATCAGGATAAGTAAATACAAAATCATTCACATAATAATAATTTACAGCTCTCATCTTAGATTTGACTCATTTCCTAATTGTCTCAAAAAGATTCGTTCAAAATGACCTGCAATAAAAAGATTATTTTGAAATAAACTCTGGTTTAAGAAGATATTAAATGAGTTTAGCAGCAAAACATGTAAAAGCATTGGCACGAGAAGTAGCTGAATCATAAGCACTGGCAGATATGGCGAACCAGCCACATTTATCAAGCACATACATACTGTATATAGTTGAACTGGTGCCAGTGGAATCAGGGGAGGGATGTGAACTCACACACGCAAAGAAACCTCCACACAACAGCATTCGCACACCCTCTCGCACACAGCATCCACTTCCAAACATACATTGCAGTTAGACACAACACATACCCATTCACAACATTTGCTCGGCACACAGACACGGGGATCATTAGCAAAAAGACAATGACCAAAGAAATCGAAAGCATCACTGCTATCAGCCCTTAGTCCCAAAGTATCACCCTGCTGAATGCTCAGACATTTAGGGTGCAGTAGATCAGTGTACACCAACAAATGATCATTTGTTCTTTTATACAAAGAAAAGTGCTGAACCAAGTCAGAAAGAGCACCTCCAGTGAAATCAGGAGGTTTGTGTCATCTGATACAGTCACCAAAGTCTAAAGTCATTTTGGATGATGCAAAGAGTCTTATCGTATTAAAAATGAAAATGACTTAAAGTTCCCATGATAAACATTTTGTTATCTAAAAGCCTGCTGGCAACCAGTCCAAGATGCAAAGAGACAGAAAGGCTTCCATCCATGACAGGTGTTCTGTATTCACAGAGGCTTTCTGCATCACAGCATGGCAGAAAATCTCCCCAGTGGTCCTAACTAGAAGCCTTAATGTTCGATCGGAGAAACTTGCGTCAGCTCGTTTCATGCACATT
Organism: Sinocyclocheilus rhinocerous; assembly: GCF_001515625.1. Classification (NCBI taxonomy): domain Eukaryota; kingdom Metazoa; phylum Chordata; class Actinopteri; order Cypriniformes; family Cyprinidae; genus Sinocyclocheilus; species Sinocyclocheilus rhinocerous. The sequence continues at coordinate 636,483 of NW_015650709.1, read as the reverse complement.
GCCCCTGGTTAGGATTTCCACAGGAGTATTTCATGTCTTTGTTCCTCAAAAGTAATGCTGCGTAGGCATTGGTAGACCAATCAGCATGGAAAAGCTGTACGTAAAGATTCTGAATGGTGTACCTCTGAAATCCTTAGAGAAATCCATGTTTGCTGTATCTCCAAGGCCTGGTGCTCTTAGAAAGGCGAGATAACAGAAAAAAAAAAATACAATAACCTTTGTAACTGACCTCCATGTCGCTTGTCCTTGCAGGTGTGCGATAGTCCTAGTAAGTTCTTTTGTGTTCAGCCTTGATTTGTCAAAGTCTGTGAATATTTTTGGATTAGCCCCATTTTATAACACAAATACCAGGAATCCAATGCCTGAGGCGGTAACCTGGAGTCATTTGAGTAGCATGGTGTCCTCAGCTCACCGGGCAGCACAAAAAGCCCTTCGTTTACATCGCAACAGCACCGTTATTGTGCTTTTTTTAGTCTGTGTTCTGAATAACCGCATATTTGTTGTCTGAGGAGATGATCCACCTCAGGAGCTTCAGAAGAATGTGCCTTTGGTGTTCTTGCAGAGAATCTTTTTGAAGGCTCTGCGGAAGTCTTTGTTGAAGATGGTGTAGATGACCGGGTTGAGGCAGCTGTTGCAGTAGCCGATCCAGAAGAAGAACTTAAAGAGCGGCTCTGGCAGGGTGCACGTCTCCGGGCACACAGCTTGTAGGCTGTACGAGAAGAAGAAAGGGAACCAGCAGATGACAAAGACGCCAATTACCACCGCCAGCACAAAGGTGAAGCGCTTCTCTCGGTTCACCATTGCTTTGCGCCGTGCGGAGTTGGGCGTTCCTTCCTGCTTCATCTTCCGGGTCACTAGCTTGGCACCTTTGGCGGTGGCAATCGTGTCTCTGTATTTCTGGATGGAGGCGGGAGAATGGATGCCACTGGGTGTCACGCCTGGGGTGCAAGGGACCTCTAACCCCCTCCCACCTTGCTCGGTGTCTGAGTCAGAGCTCATGCTCTCTCCGTTATTATTGTCGGGCTGTTTCATGGTCTTCTTCGCCTTTTTCCCCTCTTTATTAGGTTTATTAGGAGCCATTTCGGATGAATTCGAAGGAGACGGGGACGGGCACGGCGTGGTCGGCGTCAGGGTTGTCGAAAGGGGTTGCAGATGTTTGTTGGAGATTGGGGGGCTCGCCGCTTGCTGGGCGGACTCCACTTGGGACACGGCCAGTGTCGGAGGCCTGGGTTTTTTCTGCAAGGTAGAGGGCGTTTCATCTCCTCTTCCGTTTTGTAGACCCTCCGTGTGGACCTTGTGCTGAGGGGTTGCGGCATTGGCTGGGACCTCTTTGCGGGGCTCCCCTGGTGGACATCTCGTGCGCTGCTTGGCGATCTGGTAGATCCGCATGTAAACTAAGATCATAATCAGACAAGGAGCAAAGAAGGAACCGATAGTAGAGTACAGGATGTACCAGCGCTCATCGTTGAGCTGACACTGTGGCAGCCCACCTGAATCGGCGCCACCTTTGTTCTTGTTCATGGAGAGTAGCGGTGGGAAGGAGATGACTGCTGAGATCAGCCACACCACCAAAATGGCACATTTGATGCGTTTGGGCGTCCGCTGTGCACCGTACGTGACGGCGCGTGAGATAGACATGTAGCGGTCTAGACTGATGGCGCACAGGTGTACTATAGAGGAAGTGCAGAACAACACATCCAGCGCCAGGTAAATCTCACACCATACAGAGCGGAAATACCAGTAGCCCATCAGTTCATTGGCCAGTGAAAATGGGATGATGAGGGTGGCCACCAAAATGTCCGCGGCTGCAAGGGAGACCAAAAAGAGGTTCTGGGGTCCTCTAAGCGAGCGGCTGGTTAAAACAGCGATGATGACCAGAATATTGCCAACAATTGTAAAAAGAATCATCAACGTGATGGCTGTTGCAAAGGCTGCTGTGGCTTCTTGAGTGTACGGAGGGAGTTTTATCATGCTCTGGTTGCAAGTCGGTGAAGACGTGACTCCGGTGCCGTTAATGTTGTGGCCATGCAGACCCGTGCCGGTAGAGCACGCGCTTGCCATGACTGCCAAAGCGCGGCAACTGAGGGTGCACGTGGACTAATCGTAATCCGAATGTGGACTATTAGTAATCCGAATGTGGCCAGAATAAATTGAATAATCTCGTTTAGCTGCTTTTTTCGCTTCTAAGAACTTAGTAAAATATGTTTGGTTGAAATTAAATAAACGATCTTACGTATAAACGAATGAATACATCGTTTACTGAGCTAAAGATTATGTCAGCCATTGTTATGTCACATCTCGTCGAGTGTTGGTAGTTTATTACTTTGCGTCAAATTTGGAATAAGCTTCATCTGGTTTATGGAATAATTATGGAAACGTGCAACTTGATTTAAAATGCAGGCATCAAATAAATTAGATGTCGGATAGATTACATTTAATTCATAGATTCAAAAATAGAATTTACAGCTCTGTCGATAAATTATCAACATCAGAATGTTTTTTTATAGACGACAGATAATGTGAGAGGGAAAACTAAAACAAAACAAACAAAAACGCCCAGAACCCATGCAAAAATACAAGCTTTGGTGCCACAGATCGATCAATTTCCAATATGAAAAAGCAGCGCGATATTGTGCTTCTATAAATGATTAGAGTAACAATTGTTCAGTTTTAACATTTTACATATTCTAAAGTTCAAATCAGGAATAAAAACGTTATAAATTCTTAACAAGTGCTTACAAAACAAATATATTGGAATGCTTAAATCTAGGCTACCCAGATGCACAAGCCTCCACGGAGTGCGAGGCTTTAAATATAAATCTCCAGAGAGCACGCAGCAGAGCGCGGCGATGTGCCAGTTTCCCCTCACAGTTTTCACAAGTTTGCAAAAAGAATTTAAGCGCAACAACTACCCTGATAAATGATGGAGTCTGATGTAGCTGTGTCGTTGTTACATTCCTGAGTGAAGAAAGTCGGCTTAATAAAGAATCAGAGGCACGCCGAAATTGTTCGAGTATGTCCAAGCACTAAAAAAAAGTATAATGTCTGAAAACAGTTTGTCGTCCGTCTCCCTCCGTGTTTCCCCCGTTTTAGTCACAGCATCTCAATCAGCGATTTGAACGCCTCCTACGTGCCTCGCGCATTATCTCAGAGACAGTCCGAAGTATCGGTGCGCCTCGCGCGAGCCGCTCTGGCTTCATATCTACGCAGCGGTTCTCCTCTGTACCCCAGTATAAGTGATGTCAGGACGGGCGTCATGAGGCGAACTCTTCCCACCCACTTAAAAGCCTGACCTATCCTAACACTCTCTTGACAAATAAACAAACAAAAATACAGGCGTGTAGTGGATGCAATTCAGATAATACGTTTTGGAGAAGTCAACAATCCAAACAACTTATAAAGGAAAAAGGTAACGATTTTGAATAATGATATTTACAAAATGAAGAGTGCAGGATTCATTTGACTATATGTTCGTTTGAGAAGTTTACTTTATAGGCATATGACCATCTCAAACTGTATTGTAAAGCACCAAGTATGAAAAATGAAAGGTTGTTTTTTTTAGTTAAAGGTGCGTAACTGTTCAGAACTACATTTGATCGTGTTGCTGATTACCTCCAACCCAACAAAAAAGCAACAAATTAAAAAGCAAATAAACTGTAAAAGCAACAGAGACCTGTTTGAAACGTTTCAAACTTTAATGACAGACTGCGCTCTCGTGCGTAAAAGGACTCGTGACGGCCGAGCGCTTCCTCCGCACCGTATTCGCGCTTCACTTCATAAAGATCAAGTGGTTTAATGCTCTCTTCAGATGATAAAGTGCAACAGATACCAAAACGCAATTTAGAAGCTCTTCAAGCGTATCCATTAGGATCAGTGGATTTCTATTTCCCGATCACCCGTATTACCGTCGTGATTTTAGCAAAGAACTCAGGACATTGTGTCAAAAGGGTCGAATGAGTCGCACCATTTCCAATATGCAAACAATATGTTAAATAAATATTTGCACGAAGCAATATTTCGAACAGAGCTCTTTAGTGGAGTACATGGTTTTACAGAAATATTTAACTGCTTTTAACATAGATAGATAGATAGATAGATAGATAGATGGATGGATGGATGGATGGATGGATGGATGGATGGCAGGGAAGAGATAGGTTGATCATTAATAAACCTGTGGTGAGGTCTGCCCTCTTATGGACAACAAAACACAAAGCACAATATTTAACCATAATAATTTTTTTCTTCATTCAGCATTCATGTTTCTTTTGAAACATTTTTGCATAACTCAAAACTGTGTTGAGCCTACTCTTATAGACCTTATTGATTGTAGCACCATATTTATTTTTTTGACTAGAGGCTATGCGCTATGCGTTCAATGAATTTTGCTGTTGTTTAATTTAAAACTGCCTGAGTAAGCAAATAAGTTAAAATGTTTGCCATATAGCATCACACCAGAGCTGTTTCAGAGGATGTTCTGAGTTTTGAGGGAGATGAGACCATATCAACGCTGGCATCACAGGATCTGCCTCACATGGGCAACCGCAATCTGTTTCACCCTAAGTGTTTAGAACTTCCATCAAAGTGTGGCAGAAAGCTAAACAAATCAGTGTTTTCAATGCCCACGCTCACAATGAAAGAGTTGTAGATGCTGATGGCTGTAGGCAGCAATGACCTTCTGTGACACGATCACGAATCACCCTGCATGCTCCTTGATTGGTGATCTCTGATTTGCTGATGAATTCCACACAACGCTCCAAAGTTACAAAACAAACTCCTCTGTTTCTTGCTGTACTTCTTCATTGGTATTTGCTCACCTTCAACACATTAAATAATAATCATCATAATCATCATTATAAATCGTGTAAGTTAGAGACCTGCTCATACTTATAGATTTTTAGACTAACACTGCCACTTTGTGGCCTCCTGTATTACTGCTTGGCAAGAAGAGTCAGCTTTTTTTAATTATTATTTCATCAGTAGATGGCGCTGTGGTAAAAGATTTCAACTGCTTACATCAGGTGTGGCCAATCCAAAAAAGCATTAAATTTCCATTTTGATACTTTCGCGTGATTACCACAGAACTGAGCAAGGGCAGATAGTAAATGTGTGCCAAAGACTATTGCAACAATGTGAAATAAACTAAGAAATTAGCAACGTTATCTGTTTATGATACCTCCGCAGCTCTGAACGCTTTATTATTGCAACACTAATTTGCAGATGTTTGGGACCAGTACCTTTAGCAAGACTCAAGATTACGGTTTCACGTAATTGCTGTTCTTTTGATCTTTCTGTTCATCAAGAATTTCTGAAAAAAGGCATCATTTCTGAAGGATCATGTGACAGTGAAGTCTGGAGTAATGATGCTGAAAATTCAGCTTTGCATCACAGGAATAAATGATATATTTTGCTATATATTACAATAAAAACCGGTTCTTTTAAATCGTAATAATTGTAAATAATAGTAAATAATTTAAATAATAGTAAATAAATTGTAATAATATTTTATAATGTAACTGCATTTTTGATTAAATAAGTGCAGCCTTGGTAAGCATAAGATAATTCTTGTAAAACATAGGGAAAAAATATAATGTGCAATTCTCATAATGGCTAATTGTGACTATATTTCTCATATTAAGTAAAGTGTCATTACTTGGACTTTAATATCTTACATGGAAGGTGGCCTGTAATACGAATTGGGATTATAATTGGTCAGTGAGTAATAATTTAAAACATGATACAAGACAACAACATTGACTTCTGCATTAAAAAAATGAATCCATCACTTTATTTACATATTGAAGTGAACCACATAGCTTACAAAAGATCTTATTATCAAACAAATCGAATTTAAAGTGCATTGCTTGGATGAAAATATATAAATAAATATTCACAATAGTGCCTATCGTGACACAATTAAACTTGCCTTTAAAATGACCTAAGATCACAGTTTGTCAGGTCTTTGCCCTTTAAAACTTGTTTGAGACTGACAATTAGACAGTAACTTCATGGAAAAACTTGACATTTACCAGACAGAAGACTAACCACACATCACAGCCTTATATGGTCACAGCATCAGTCGCTGCAGTCAAATGGAACATTGACTGATGCAACAATTTCACGGTGTGATGATCTGCACACATACATCCTAACCCTATATTACCGCTCAAGCCAAAATGAAAGCGAAATGCTTTATTACCCATTTTTTGGGTAAGTTGTTTGTCTGTTTCATCAATATCTCATATGCAAGTTATCTTGGGTCGATGTTATATGATCATAGTAGTACGATATCACAATGACATGTGACAAATTACATTTTCCATGTGTCAGCGATGCCATTGTTGTTCAGAAACACTGAAAGCCATTCCTCTATGTTTACTTTGTATTGCCATAAACAATCGAGAACAGGTAGCCAGCTAATGCCATCTATTACCCAAACAAGTTTAGGTAGTTTAAAGGGCACGGTGCCTCATTTGGTCCCCTTATTAAGCATGCATATATAGATAGCATCATACTAAAACTTCCTGAAAGCACCTTTGCAGATCTTTCACAGTCTTTAAGGTCAAAGCTGTGGCCAGTAGATCTGTCTTCTGAAAGTTAGTGGAGTCAGTTCAAGATATTAAAGTTCAAAACGCAGTGCCACTGTTTTTTCTGTCTATTACAGAATAGGGGCACAAAATGTCTGTCTCGAACTGAAGAAGTTGGCCCATGAAGGCTAAGTTGGGTGAGATGACTTGTCTGCGGCGTTTTACGAAGTCAAAGGCCTCGTCAAGACTGACACGTCGAGCGTGTATGAGGTAGGCCAGGCAGATGGTGGCTGACCGGGAGATTCCTGCTTGACAGTGGACCAGCACTCGACCACCACTCTCTTTTATCGAATCTGCAGATGCAACGAAGGTGAACTTTAGTTTTTAGGTCATTATTATATTCCTTAAGGATTCAGAAATTTATTTTTGTTGATGCCACTAGGACTTACCGATGAAGTGGATGGCCTCTGGAAAGAGGACACGTATGTCTGCAGCCAGACTGTCCTCCACCTTCAGAGTTTTGTACTGAAGTTCCTCCTCAAACAGGTTGGGACAGGAAGAGGATACATTGAGCACAGCCGTGATCCCGCATCGCTCCAGAGTCTCCCGTCTGGATGAGTGATGCGCACTGCCCAGAAAGAGGAAGGGGAGGATTTCAACTGGACCACCCTAGAAATCACAAAAGACAAACATCAATGAGTGTATTTAAAGCACATTGTGATATATTAAATGTCGTTGGATAATTCATAACGATTTTGAGATTTCACATAGCTAACCTGATCATAGAGAGGAGTCTTTCTTCCGGAAACAACGGGCTCTGAATCACTGAGAGCAGGATGGTTTGAGCACATGAGAGGAGGGCTAAAGCAGAGCTCTGGATAAAGTGCGAAGAACCCGTCAAATCCACCTAGAAATGGTCAAAGAAAACATTTTGTTGTTAATAATGTGCATTTCATTTTACAGGGTTCGACAAACAGAACAAGCAAACACTTCAAAAAATTTGTAATAAGCCTGCAAGTGTAGCAAAAATTACATTTTCGATTAGAGATAACCTATGGTGCAAATGTAATACACTGTAAAACAAGGTAAATTTCTCCTTTGTAATATCTTATATATATTTGTAATTATTTTTGACTGGAATAAAAACAGTTGATGCAGATGTTACCACATGACGCACATTTTTATGTTACCTGACAAATAATTTTTACAGTGTATAAAGCAGCTATTTTTGTAGTATGCAAATAAGTTACATTTTCCAACTAATAATATGAATATAGTACTATAGAATCGAATTACTTTCGTTGATATAAGATAATATAGTCAGTCTGAGTCATATTAAATCATATTATTCCAAATCAAATCAGAAGTTACCAGGTGAATGTTTTGTAGTTTACCTGCCAAACCATTTTTCCATTTTTACAGTGAAAATAAATGTAAAGAATATAAAGTACTACTATTAGATGGATAGATAGATAGACAGATCATGTGACTTTAAAGCGCTTCATCTATAAATGTTCTTTAATCTAATGTTTTCGTTGGTGTAAGATATTGTAGTCTTCCTGAGTTATATTAAACCATACTGTTACAGTTCATTTAGATGTTATCACATAAAGCTTTTTAAATTACCTGCGAAACCATTTTACAGTGTATAGAAATATATAAAATACAGCAGTTCAGAACTGAATTTAAGCATCCCCCCCAAAAACAATGACAACATGTCTAGTTCGGTGAAGTTTACCTTGTAAAAAGCAGATGTGCGTCGAGGCAGACTGGACCTCTGACTGAAGGGCACTGAGGAGAAGACTGGCCAGACTCTCGCTCTTCAGATCTCTGACCGAGCGACTGTTGTCATCCAGGACCATCACCGGAGAGAAGTCCCCGTTCCGCAGCTGGGCCAGGAGCGACTTATCCGCCACCAGCCACTCCAGGCACACCACGGAGCTCTTGGACCTCCGTCTCAGCATGGAATTCCAGTTGACGTTGCGGGACTCGAGGATGTGCGCTCGGGAGAAGGCGAGGAATGGCCGGCAGTCCAGCACGATGCATCCCCCAGACGCGAAGAGCTCAGAGGGAGTCCGCAAAATATGAACCAACTCACTGCCTGAGATCTCCAGAGGGTCGCCAATACCCATGACCTCTCCAGACAAAACAACAGCCGTGAGGAAAAACGGATATTCTTCACAGCATCAACAACAGCGCGTTAAAATAAATGGAAACGAATTCGTTTGTCCACTAGAGATGAAGAACTGTAAACAATAACAAAAACAGATGACACAAAAGATATATATATATATTATTTTGTTCGTAGAGGCCTGGCGTGTTTTCACAGTATTATTACTTTAAAATGAACATCGAATAATTTTGTCTTTAAATGTCAATTTCGTATAATAGTTCTCAGTTTTTCATCAAAGCTTAGTTTTGAAGTCCTTTACTTGTCAGCAGATGTGATTCTACAGTAAGGCGGGGTTGGAAACAGTATTTGTATCGCGTCTACTCCGCCACAGCCACGCCTTCGTTTTCCACATAAGGAACAGACGTCACGCACGGAAGCACCATATATGGCCCGTTGACTTAGACCGACATTCCATATATGGCTCTTGATGCGCTCACCCCTTTTTTCCCACTGGCACGTGGTCGTTGGGGTTACCCGTGTTTTTTATTTTGTGACGTGAGTTTAAGCAGTACCATAGAGCCGTAGAACCGCAACACACACACACACACACACACACGTTAAAGCGCGTTCTATTATGACACCTTTGTGGTTGACTTGAGGGCTTTGGGCAAGGTCACGTTAAATCAGGAACATCAAACCACGCGCTGAAGGCGATGATGTATTTTCATGCTTGACCATATCATGTCATTTTGTGTGGGTAAAATACACCGCGCTGCAATTTTCCATACAGGTGTACAGTTTCAGTGGGTGATGCAATTTATTAAAATGACAAATAGATATAAAAGATGATAAGAAAAAGCAAAACCCACAAACAATGCAGTGTATTTATTGCTATAATACAATTTATAAAGATAAGTGCTTTGCAAACAAAGAAAAATAGAAATAAAGAAACAACAAAAAAAAAGTTTATTAAAAATAAGTGGACCAGTAGATACCGGTTAGATTAAAATAATATATTATTATTTTGTTTTATTGAAAATAACAGTGCATTTCAAAGTACAGTGCAGCCCAATATTTAGTCATAAGTAAAAAGTTGTGTTTTCACATCATGTGACTATGAATCTGACATCTGCAGGTGGCATATTATCTAAACACTGTTTGGAATGAACCCTAGACATTTCTAGTTGATTTGATCATACAAATCCTAGAGGTTTATTAGGATTATATGCAGTAAGCATATTTGCAATTCATTTAGGTGTAAAAATAATAATAGTAATTTAGAAATGTACCTAATTTTTCCTTCAAATTCTTTAATATGTTCATCTGACCTCATCAGCGGATATTATTGAAGTTTTTATAGACGTTAAAAATGAAGAAATTAAAATAAACAGATAGCAAGAGTGTATATCAGACAATTTTATCACAATCTAGTGTCTCTGAGACCCCAAACAAGTAATGTGATATATAAACAGGTTATCAAATAGAAATTCTGATTATAATCAACTCTCACAAGATTAAGAAATGTATCACGACATATCATCCTGATGCATTAATCTCAAGTATGATATTTTGAGCTATTAAAGTAGCTCTTGGGTAGGTTTATTATTAGGATTATATGCATTATTAGGATTATATGCAGTAAGCATATCTACAATATATTAAGTTCCTTAGTAATCGAATGATTTTAAGTTGTCTAATATCAATGCTATACGTGACTGCACAAACGCAAAGACAAACAGATCAATTTCAAATGTACGTCTATTTTTAACCCCTAAGAACAAACAACACAGTTGTAGACATTAAGGAGCAGGTTGTTCTCTGGATGCATGAACGAGTCTAATAGCACGGCCTCCCACGCACCCACCTTATTGTGGTTGTCCAGGACTCAGTGTCTAGCCAGCACATTCTCCATGCACGTCCACACACAAGAGTGCTATAAAGGGGGATGTACTTGTGAATGAAACAGTGTGCAGTGGAGAAATAGGCCATGTGATATAAAGTGGAAAAACAACATGAACTCTGGATGCAGGATTATGTTTGGAATTAAACGGCCCAAGGGGCTGGATAATCTTTAACAGCAGTCTGCAATCTGAGGTCACATTCACACTCTCTCTGTTCCTATCACAGCTTATTTGTCTTTCTCTGCACTTTCCCCCGTTTTTGGCTCTGCACTGGCTCTTTGTCTGCAGCTTTAAAGACTAATATCATTACTTTTGAATGCAATGTATTTGGTATTCATCATTTTGCCCTCTGCTTCTCATTCAATATTTAAGATATACAGATTAATTTATAATCACACACTGCCAGATTTTTACAAGATTCAAGATAATGATTTCTTATAATAAAATGCTTTATTAAGAATCTGACAGTGAGATCAGTGCAGACTCGTATTCTGCCATTACACAAGAAGCCACTGTAAATACAAAAAATAATAGTCATATTAATACAATAATAGTCATATTGTGCTGCATTGTGGGATAGCAGTTTAAGTAATATCATTAGTGTTTACTTTGGCTGGGAACCTGGACCTTTTTATAATTGAATTAATTTTCTCCTAGCAAGTGTAATAGTGTTACAGAACACAGTTGGTTATTATGTAGCAAAAATTACACAAGCTTATTCATTTGCATTTTTATATGTCTGTAATTATACTTGACCTTACATTATCTGGATAAGCAAGGACAACTTCATCAGAAAGGTGTCCAAAATCTCCATACAATTGCTTGTTTAAAACTTGTAATGTAGTGTTGCACCAATTTTTTTATAACACGATATTTTTTTACGAACAAACACTGATACTTAAGTGATTGACTATGAAGTCTGATCATAAATGATGTTTTAACTTCAAACCGTTGCTTCCGACTAGGTCTATCCATAATATTGTTTTATGCATCGCTTTTGATTCAAGAGAGAAATATGAACAGATCAAGCTCTGTTTATAAGCAAAAACAGTTCAAAACAAATATATTAGTGGATTTTATGTGAGAGGACAACAGTGGATGGACTTTTACACTGGAGGAGGCGTTGTTATGGATTATGGACTGGACTATTTTGGCCAGAAGTGATGGCTTAAGTTAAAACACCTAAATTATGTTTCTTACAAGCACACACCGTTTCACTTCACAAGACATTTCTTGATACACTGGAGTCGTTTGGATTAGCTGTTGATTACTGTAATGTTTTTATCAACTGTTTGGACTCTGATTCTGACAGCAACCATTCACTGCAGAGGATCCACTGATGAGCAAGTGATGTAATGCTACATTTCTCCAAAACTGTTTTGATGAAGAAACAAACTAATCTTGGATGGCCTGAGGGTAATTTTTAGCAAATTTTCAATTTTGGGTGAACTATTCCTTAATGAGTGGTAGGGGATTTTTATGCTATTGTGGTGAGCTGAGTCAGGTGAACTACAGTATTAGTATGACTCGTCAACCGGGACTGCAACTTAACATTGGTCACTGCAGTCAACATAATTTTAAAAGAAATTGTCCGTCAAACAGAAAAAAGAAAAAGAAAAAAAGAAACAAAATTAATTTATTCATGCTTGGAAGTCTAACAACACACAATTACAGTTATTGTTGATAGTCATTTGATCACAGTCATTTCCTGCTATTGTCACAGTATGCAGTCGTCATTTATTGTAGAACCACTACTGTAAAAATTACTGTGAAAGTACCACTAGTAGCCAGGAATAAAATGTAGATGCAAATGAATGTACAGAAACTAGTAACCAAATGTAAATTTAAATGAAGGTAGAAACTAATAGCCAGTGATTAAAAAAAAAAAGAAGTTCACCCACATTTATTTCTGTACAGTGTGGAATGTCACCCACTGGTCTGAGCTCACCTTTTATTTATTTTAAATGACAACAACAAACATATGGCACTACTAACATGAGGGAGGATGTTTGAGTCTGTGAGTCACATATATGAGAATGGAAATGATTCTTCCTCATGTATGATTGATACAGCCTATCAAATGTGATGCATCACAGGAATACAGACTTATGCTATTGCTCAAAAACACCCCCATAAGATAACTAAAAACACCTTGCGGTCAACATAACCAGCATGACTTAAAATGACATCATTATGCCTCATGCTGACAAGAAAGATTATTCTTAACTTTCATGTTCTGTTACAATTGACTTTACGGTTTTTATATGTGGGGTGATGTACGTGTATATCATTACATTAATTTAGATATTTAAGTCTTTGTCTTATTTTTCCTCAGACCTCACCGAAAACCAGGTGGCAGATATTATTGAATCGTTAACTGCCTTGTTTATCATGTGACTGGTATCGATTTTAGTAATTCTGTTTCAGTCAAACTGACACAGCTAAAAATGAAAAACTACTAACGATAAACTAAGAAATTAAAATACACAGTTGGCAGGAAAGTATCTCTACACTTTATCATAATAATTTTTTTATTGTATTATTTAATATTTGATTTCCAGGTTAAAATGATAAGAAACATTTTGATGTTTTAATGAAAATTAGCATTGCATTGATTGAAATCATTTCTTATCTGCCAAAATATACAGTATTTCTCAACATTGTCAAATAAACACGTGTACATATTCAGCTCACTCTAAAATCACAAAGCAAAACTAAAACCACTTTTGTAAAAGGAAGAGGAGGAGGATCCTCCCATGCACTGTTTTTCTTTCCCTGAATGTGTGTAAAGAGCAGCTGAGTTCAGCTCCGTCCTTCTTTCTCTTTCACTCCCTCAGTCTTGAATTTCCCTTCATTCACTCTGTCTCTCCCCCGTCTTTTTCCCCTACACTTTCTCCCACAACTGCGGCCACTCTTCCATCCCACACTCCTCCTCCTTTTAAGCTCAAGAATATGAGGTTTTGTGTTCGTACTTGCCTCATATTTGAGCGCATGTCTTTGCATGTCAAATAATTGGTTTGTAACGCAACACCATCATTGCATCAAATGATTATTTAGTAAAGACTCACTTCACAGTTGATATGAGATTAACTGTTCATGTTTTAACTAATTGAATGTGTTAATTTAGTGCAATTAATTAAAAAAAGAATATGCCTCCTGGCCTGTATCTAGATTACACAAAAAGGGATTTTTCTACCATGGCAGTAATCAAATAACATGTTGTTGTTGATGTTCTTGCTGCTACTACAGGCAATACGTCTTGCCAGTCAACAATAACTGAAAAAACAAACAGCTCAGAATGAGTAGATACATAACAAATAAAGTTTTCCATTGTTTCCATTCTCATCGGTTTATTTCATCATATGCTACGTGAATTCAGCATACACACCTGTTGCATTAAGTGTGTGTGTGTGTGTGTGTAGCATTGAATAATCTATATGTGGTTTTGTGAGGGTGTCAGGATGAGGGTGTTCATTTTAAATGTGTAAACTGTTGCGAAGATGGTGCTGTGGGCTGAGGTTAGTGTAACGAGCCATGTAATGTCACAGCTTCCTGTTTGGCAGAGAAAAAAATATAGAACTGTCCCTTCTTGCTGTAGAAATAGGGCCTGTTTACTGTCGGAAAAGAATTCAATAATACAAAATTGACACGATTGTTTTTTAACTAAATATTATTGTATGCATCATTATATAATCAATGTATTATTGTATATATGATACAATGGTGCATACATGAATTTTCCACAAACTCTAATACATTAAATAAATTAATTAATTAATTAAAACAACTGAAATTTAAATATTTGACACTTTAATAATCACCTACAGATGTGTGAACATGCAGATTATTATTTTTTAAATAGATATTTATTTATTTTAATATTTCCTGTGTTAGTTGTCTCCAGTGGATCAAATGATTTATGTACGTCATGAATGTCGACACAGCCTAATATTAATACTCATGACTACATCTTGATCACAAATTGCAAATGTAGCTAAAAAAATATTCGCTTGAGGGATGCCTCCTCCACGTTTGTTTAATGATCAAACCGTCTGTGTCTCATAAAGGAAGTTGATGAGTAATCCAGTGAAAATCAAAACTTATTCTATGTACGTGTTCTGTTTTGTATTCTATGTTTTGTTCCAGAGAAACAAATAACCCGTTCAAGCCAGAAAGCTGGAGGAATAAATAAGCTAATGTAATTAGCGGAGTTAAAAAAATGTTTTGGAAGAACTATTCGACCTGCGTTTACTCGGGCAGTGTTTCTTGCCTCCCATGATGTCACTCGTCTTGCTAAAACAACAGTAAGATGGTAAACAATAGCTGAAAGCATCCAAACCTGTCATTCAAAATCACGACTGAGCAGACCTTTCAAAATGGATCATTTCCTGTTACTTAAAGGACTTTCCCCAGAATCCCCAGTGACATGATAATATAAGGATATCATAAACATTAACATTGTGATTTTCTATAAAGCTGCTTTGAAATAATGAAATGCTGTGAAAATATGACTTCTGGTATATCTTCTAAAGATTTCAGCCACCTGTTCACGTCGAACAACACAATACTGTAACTGAAAGAACTGAAAAACAGTCAATCAGATGTAATGGAGCCATTCTGAACAGGAAGTCTGACAGTCTCTCAGTTACCGAAGGGGAACTTCACATGAAAACAAGCGTTTGAGAGTTTTCAGCGTACTCTCCTCTGGCCAGAAGAGCGGATAATCCCCAGGATTAACCAGTAGGCAGGGGAATATTCATTCTAGAAAAACATTGTAATCCAAGAGATTTACCTCTCTCACTTTATCTCTGGTTCTCTCCCACGTGTCTGCCCAACCAAAACGTGTCTTCCTTTTTCATTTCCAGTGAATGGATCTATTTTACATAGCATGTGTGTGTTTGTGAACTCAGTGTGTAATTGAATAACATACGACAGCACCTGGTGGACAGATAATAATGCAAATGGCATTAACCACTGAAATAAACCCAAAATAAATCACCCATGAAAATCTACCTCCAGAGCTTGTCACATGACTTCATGTCAAATAATGATGTCACTATTTTCTGTATGAGCTTTTGCCAAATGCTGCTGCTTCTTTTTTCTTTCATCTGTGTGCCTTAAAATTGCCATCAACTTCTCATAGAAATTTAAATACTAAAAAGAAATGCATACAAGTGGAATAAATAAATAAATGGAAGTGGAAAAGAGTTTCTGTTTTACGCGTGTTTTGAGCATGCGTCATGGTACTGTTTTCAAATGGAATTTATTGCAAAGCTGAATTTTCAGCAGCCATTACTCCAGTCTTCAGTGTCACAATATACATACATGTCTTTACTTTAATGTATTTAAAGTATTAAATAAAATAAAAAAATTACTGACCCTAACGTTATTTAAAAATCTATATATATAAAATAAAATATATGATCTTTTAAACGCTCACACTGTAGCATTTGAAACTCATCAGTCTTTTGGGTGTCTGTGGTCATTTATTCGTGTCTCTTTGGATCACATCCACTCATCAGCTCAATGTTCTCCACATCCTCCCCCTCTCCTCCTCTCCTGCTGTCTCTCTCCTCCTCCTGCCACTTCATGCTCACTCTGTCAGAGCGACACAAAGCAACATGACAGAATGGATGCAAACAAAGTGTGCTTCCTTCCTAATGTTGTCTCTTTGGACAAAATCAGCAGGATGCCATGACAGATCACCCACTGTCATTCTTTCTTCCTCCCCATTCTCTCTCTCTCTCCAACCCTCATGCATGCATATAATATGCTGAGCTGCATACTATATTCCATTAAAATAATAATATAGTTTAAGTTTTAGTAATTGTGTTAGGTGCTTTTTTAATTTTTATTTGGTTTTGTTTCTTTTTATATTATCGGCCCATTTTTGCCAAATTGCCATGGCAACATTTATTATTTTCATCTAGTTTTCATCTAATATTTATACTTGATTTGATCTCAGCTTTACTGCAATTAATGAAAATGAGTTGTAATAGTTTTAGTTAACAGTAACAACACTGGCCATGATTTCATAAACAAACAATGACAGGCATCCCATTCAACTTCTGTGGAAATCTGCTGATCTTCTGTGGGTGCAGATTCCATGTGGGCCTGATTATGTCTTGCAAAATATGAAAATGAATAAAAATATAAACAAAGGACACTTAAATGGAAGCTTGTATGAAATGAAATTTGACTTAAATATAATACTGCTAATAGTAGCACAAAATATGCACAGAAAGACAATTATTTAATAAACTGTAAGGTCATCCAATAAATGTTTTGTGAAGTAAAATCGAGGGAAAACCCGCAAGTCCTTTTCTACAAAATGCTCAATAACGGATTCATCATTTAATTACTCATTCTTTCCTTCCCTATCTTTATTTTCGCCCATTTTCTATTTTGTTCTTCTTGTTGTTCGAACTATATTCAAAAGCCCCTTTTTAATATGTTCTAACCATCTTGTTATGACATACCTGAGGTTCACTATGATGACAAGGCTGCCTGTGATGCTGAGTACAGTCAGTAAAATCAGAATAATGATGAGACTGCTCCTCTGAAGGCCGTGAAGTGTGGTATCATAACCCGAGGGCAGGGACGGCAAAGCCACAATCAGTCTAGGGGTTGTAGATGGCAGTGGGTTGACTGAGGGAAAGAGAGACAGATGAGAGGAGGACAAATCTAGACCACAATGAGTAATTAAATTCAATAAACGTCGCCTACCTTTCAGTTTGAAATACATGCGGGACAGCGTAGTACCCTTTTGATCCTGTAGGAGGCAGCGGTACATGCCTTCCTCATTGACTTTCAGCTGATTGAGGACAATTTTAGACTCCTTTGTCACCACCAGCGCTTCATACTCTCCGTCATGTGACAGCTTGCAGTGAATAATAAACAGGCTGCATTTTAGTACATTTTAGGAAATAATTCCAATTTAAATCAGTGTACTCTGGTCTGGAAAGATCAATACTTGAGTGTATTTTCAAACTGCAGCTTATCAAGCAAAAAGCTAATGATTTAAAGTAGGCTACCTGGTAGAATACATGGTGTATTAAAGCTATTCAAGGGGACATGTTTTCTTTAACATTACTATAAAATGACACATCATTAGATAATGTATATAACTAGTACTTGTTGGGAAAAGTAGACTATC
This sequence comes from Sinocyclocheilus rhinocerous, assembly GCF_001515625.1. Taxonomy (NCBI): domain Eukaryota; kingdom Metazoa; phylum Chordata; class Actinopteri; order Cypriniformes; family Cyprinidae; genus Sinocyclocheilus; species Sinocyclocheilus rhinocerous. The sequence goes on along the minus strand of NW_015650709.1, from coordinate 618,789 downwards.
ATTATTAGCTGAGCTGTTGTCATGCTACTAAGAAAATGAGTTAAGTTAGCATCTCTCTACTCTCCAACATACACAAATAATTTAAAAAGCACAAATAGTGTAAAAATCTTAAATTTATATATTAAAAAAAACTGTACTGCTTATAATATTACTGAAATAAAAGGCCACTTAAGTGTATTTAGAGCCACTTTCATGGCTTTCTTAACACATATAAGTAAACTTTGAAAAATGCACTTTGTATTATTGACAAATTATTTTTTTTACATTTTTTGACATTATTTTATGACATTTTTTTTGTCATTTTTTAAAATAGTAGCTACATTTATTTTGATGTGCTGAATACTAAAGTACACGTAAAGTACTTGACTGTAATTTTATCTGTAGTGTGTTATTCAATATTACATTTAAGGCTATATATACAGTAAAATTACTTAAGTGGGTCAAAAGCACTCTTAAGTTTAGCTAATTCCGTTCAATATCAATTTAAACTATAATAAATTTTCATTCAATTGCAAATAACATGCAATTAGGTTTTCCTGAAAACATTCCAGTCAGTTTGCACTTATTCATATTCTTTTAAAGTGTATTTTAACTGTAATAAGGACTGTTTACAAAAAACATACTACAGTGTATTTCTGATGTTGTCTGAAACAGTATTCAAAATGGCTTCAGGATTCTTTGAAAACAGCAAATGGGTTTGTTTGTCTGTGTGCACGTACATTCTTTTCTCCAGGATGCCAGGAGTAATGGTACTCGGTCTGCCCAACTACAAGAGCGTGCCAGGACAGGAAACAGTCCAGCACCACCTCCTCTCCTTCATCTGCCTCAAGATGATGCTCTGATAGTGAGAGAAAGAATACAAAGAAGAGAGAAGGACAAAAGAGAAGTGTGCCGTGTTAATATAGTCAGAAAAAATCATCTTGGTGTGTGTATCTGTGGGCGTTTGTCTGTCTCACCTTCACAGTCTAGTGGCGGCGTGGCTGACTGACACGTAAAGAGCCCATACTGACAGGAAGTGCAGTTCATCACTCTCTGATACAACAGCCCTGTAGCAAACAAGCATCCGTATACACGATAAATATATCATACTTTACACACTCTTTATCCTGTAACACATACACCATTTCACATTTCATTTATTACATGTGTTACTGGCTGTTTCACTGTAATTATCTGTGAAATTTACTGAGCGTAAAATTATTTCTACACCAGAATAAGTGTGTACAAAATTTTGACTTCTTGTGTTAAGATATTCCTAATAATATTATAGAGAAATATAGAGGAATCTCAAATCTGTACTTACCACATTTATTTGGACACAGACCTTTGAAAAAGAATAATAATAAAAAAGATAATACAGAAAAAGATCATTAGTGAGAATTAGATGTTCTGACACATTTTTGCTATATAAAATCTAATGTATGCCATACCGTGGGCAGCAAAAATCTCCAAATGTTTCTGAAGGATTCTCTTTCCTTTCTCCACTATATTAATCATATCCCACTGAATAGAACCTAAACGAGAAGAACACAACATTAGTTTTACATGTTGTCAGATGTAAAGCATCTACGTTTTTCTGATGTTTTTGCTCTATAGACTTCAGACTAGAACTTTTCTTCTTCTTAAAAAATTAAAAAGGACATAATCTACATCCACAAGCGCTCACCTGTCTTGTCCTCTTTCCAGTGCCTCTTGAATTCACTCTGGTATTCTGTCCGTGCACGATAGAGAGTTGTGGGATCTAAAGCAAACATCAGATAGCACTCAACATCATCATTTAAAAATATAATTTGAAGACAAAATAGAAATTTGGCCAATCTTGCATGTATTAGTTTCAAAACACCTAAGCATTTTCCCACCTTTTCCCAAATTTTTGAATTAGCAAAGCCATCAAAACAACAAAATAGCATAAATATATTATGCATATTGACCAACAATTTTAACAAAACTTTTTTTTATATATATATTTGAGCTTCTTCAAGGTTGCCTTCCTCTCAATAAGAATTAGTTTTCATTTTGCCTTCATTTTTATGTTAAAGTTTTACTTTAAAAAACTACTATTGAGCATAGGCAATGTTATTTATAGATAATTGTTCAGAGAATGTGCTAATCTAAACTGCTAACTTCTACTACATTTTACAGATATGAATAGCAGTATCTCCCAGCTATATTACAGCAGTACCTATGACACCGCGAAACCGTCTGCTGGTGTCCCGATAGTTGACGTAAGCATGCTCAATGATTTGCTTCAGTTCGATCTGATCACGGACAGTGATTCCTTTAACTGTTGACAGGAAGTCTTCATGCACATAACAAACCACCTGGTCACACTGCAGACAGGACCTTACAATGGGGCATGAACCAAGAATCAAAAGCCAGCCGAAAAGAAATACAAAAGCCATTTAGGAGAGACAGCAAGCTGTGGCCTTTAAAATATAAAAAGTGAATCTTTGGCATTCTTTAGTAATGTCACTTGAGAGCCAAAGAAGCCGTATGATGTCATACATGCAGAAACATTCTAAACGCCATAGCAACACATGCTATTTAGACATGTTGCTACAAATATACCCCAGCGACTTAAGACTGGTTTTGTGGTCCAGGGTCACATATGAAGACGACAGTTACAATGGATAAAAAAAAAAAACACACATTTCCTCTCCCAAATAAACATTTTCATATCACAAATTTTACAAATACTAGTGGTTTTGCCATTGAATTAGCATAAACATTTATAAGACTGAAATTAATCAACTTTATATTTCAAAATAATATTTTAATTACCAGGAAATGAACTGCATCTATTTTTATCATTTCTAGTTCAATTTTACTTTATTTTAGTTTAAATATTCCTATATAAATAATAATTATTATCTTAATTTTTTATTTAACTTGACATCCCTAACTTCTCATTTTGTTTGGGGAAGTAATCCACAAAACTTTAGTCCATCAATTGAAGTGGACAGCACGTAATAAACAAATTTATCAAGACATTTCACTGGAAGAAGTGTTATTAAAGATAATGGACTCTGAATGCAGACAAGAGGGTTGAGGCAGGTTACTTCCTCTAGATCAGAGTCCTGCTGTCAAAGTACATCATCACATTAAGCTTAGCTCACTCAGTGGTTAACCATGACAGCGGCGGTCTGTCCCACCTCGGCACAGGCCTGATGTAGGTGACAACTGCAAGATCCTTTTGCTTCGTTCATGACGTGCAATGATTACGTAGGTGTGAAGACAATGAACGTATGCACATGAGGACATCGGAAAGTTTTGAGGTTTCCATGTCCTTAAAAAACATGATCATCAGGTTTTAAAAAATAAAAGCATTGTTTGTTAGCAGTGGACTTAGACTTTTGACTTTACTGTATACGCTCACACACAAACATGCATAAAAATATGCACACACAGCATAATCCAAAACAATTTTTTCAAAATCAGTCAAAATCTACATAATATTGCCACCAACTGGTACAAAAAGCAGAAATGCTAAACTCATCACTGCAATCAAGAAATTATTAATTTTAGTCAAATATAGGTATTTGGACACCAAAAATATAACATTTACTAAAGGATAAAAGATTATGAGCAGGAAAAAGATTTACCTGATAGTTATCACTTACCAGAACATCTTAGATTAAGTTCAACATATATTGTACCTCCACAGAAACTATACATTGAAAAGATAATTTATGTGCCCTTAACCATGCGTTTACGTGTGCTTATCCATAAGTCTGTAAAATATTGCAGCGCACATACTGTACAATGAAAATCTTCATCCAAGCACTCATGTTAGAAGGCTCAACACTGTAAAAAAGAATAAGCATGGAATTTTGCTTTTTAACATTTCAATTCATTATAATTATTGCTTACAGTAACTGTTTTGAGTAACTTTCTGAAGTTAAAGTATGGGAAGCAACTCATCACGAGAAGCTTCTGTGACAAGAAAATCCACAACAATGTAAAGACACTACTAGTAAACCGTCAAACATTCTGGAAGGAGGCATTTAAAAAAAAATTAAGCTTATTTGAATATAAATAAGCTAAATAGAACGTATTAAGCCAATTTACCTAAAAATAAATAAATAATACAATCTGATTATATTATAATAGAAAAAGAGTGTAGTTGTTGCTAATTGTTAGAAGAATAGAACATTGTTTTTGACATGATTTTTTATGGTGTTTTCACAAACACAATCTCATGGCAATTCATACCCTAGTAAAAAAGTAATATATTTAAAATACATTTATTTCATACTAAGTATAGTTAAAAATCTATTACATATTTACTGACATATCGTTTGAGACTTACTGATATAAAAATCATAATTAAACTGTATTTGGAGCACTACTTGTGAACAATGCACATTTCTTAATATTAAGCCTCAAATTTGTTTTATGTTGCTGTTGATGAGTATCGTATGATCTTTGAATAATATTGATCTTTAAATGCAAGATATTTACCTGAATTATACTTGCAATAGTTCCACTTTTGCACAATCAAATATACTTAAGTATATCTTTAGTTTGACTTCAGCACTACTTCCACACAATTAAAGTGCATTAAGTACAAAATTAGTTATTCCAATTTAGCAGAATTGAAGTATACCAGTTTAGTATACTAAAAGTACAATTGCAGGGTATTTCTGTTAAGTACACAAATGTGTAATGCAAATGTATTTCAAATACATTTTAGTATAGTTATTTTTCAATAGGGTAACTATTAGGGCTGGGTTTTGACACAAATTTCACTATTCGATTCGATTCTCATTCACAAGCTTGCGATTTGATTCGATTCGATTCAATATCGATTATTTTGGATATATATCAGGTACAGTACATGCCAAATTTTCTCAAGGAAAAAAAATCTCTCAACTAATGCTGTAAAATATACATGAGAGTCAGCTGGTACTACATTACTATAAGATTGAAGGTTAAAATTAACTGATTTGTTAAAATTTCACTTAATGAAGTTTTTAAAATAATAAAGTTACAATTACAAAATATTTCTACTTCAATTTTATTTTTATTTTTTTAAATATAAACATAATGGTGGCTCTCATAAAATCTTGATGGATTATGGTATTAATGTGGAGGAGATGATCAGTTCACATGCGCCTCGTGCTGCCGCGTCTGTTGAACTGAGGCGCTACAGCGATCGGTCACGCCACATTAAACAGCGCCAAAACAGCATTTATTGTTTGAATACTGCAATACAATGGACAGAATTTGAAATCTGAGACTTTGTTTCATATTAAAAGTACCAAAGCACAATGCTTATTGCGATATATTGGATGGGACGTTCCGTCCCCTTCAACGTTCCGTCCATTAACTGAAAACAGGCTAGACTAATCGATTCTTGAGATTTAAGAATCGATATCGTTCCGTAAAAATGAGAATCGATTAATATCGAAATATCGATATTTTTACCCAGCCTAGTAACTGTTACATTTTGGTGAAAAGGTGGCTAATTCAGATTAATTTGTGTGATCTTATTCGTACAATCTGAAATATCGGTTTTGGAGGTGGACCTTCATGCTTAGGCTACTGGTTTTCTAAAAACCATACATTTTCGTATGATTCACATCGTACAAATTCATGTGAAATCACCACCTTGTAAAATAGATATGTTTTACGTGAGACTGTTGGTTGGTTTTTACAGTCTTTACAACAGTTTTACAACGTTTACAGTGACTACACAATATAAGACTCTGAGACACAAGAACAATCAGTGAGACACTAAAGAAAAAACATTCTCACACGCCCTCCCAGAAACCATAATCACTGTGACACCACACCTAAAATAATAAAGTTATTGTGCCCAATCTTCAGTGTCCAGACAGCTGTTTGCTGAAGATCTCTGCTTTCTGATGGCATGATGTATCACGCTTTTGAAGATCCAAATAACTGTTAAAGGGACACTCACCCTTGAAAGGTAAAAAAAAACAAAGCAGCACAGCTGGAAAACCCCTGAAATGTGATTCTAATTCACTTTTACTTTCTCAGACCTCTTTTTGCTAGGAAAATCCCTTTTATTACTCAGCATTTGAAAGATTCATTCATTTCAAGTAATATTTTTCCAACTTTTGTACAGCTTAATCAAACGAACTAACATATATCAGATTGTACACACACACACACACACACACATATAT
>NW_015650709.1:607540-612612 GCF_001515625.1 Sinocyclocheilus rhinocerous | reverse complement strand
ATATATATATATATATATATATATATATATATATATGAAGACGGAATGCAACAGTAAGTTTTTAGTAAATTTCAGATTTTTCATAAGATAAATTGATAAATAAAAGGTTAAATGTTCTATTTTTTTAAATATGAAGGAAAAATTTTTTTTTATAGCATCACAATTAAAATACTTAAAATAGAAGACTTAAAAATGATAAGTTTCTTGTTTCTTGAAGTGATTGTTCTCATGTTGAAATTCATCTTTCCATTAAAAACAAAACAAGTCTTTCTATTTCATTGTTATTCTCATTAATAGAATTCATATTCATTCTGTCATTCTCATTCATATAGTTTTTTATATTATGCAGATTTAATTACTAAAATAATCGTCAATTACAGGATAATTCAGCACATTGAGACTAATGCAGAATTACACAAACTACTACAAATCACAGAGGCACAGAAGCTCAAAAACATTGGCATGCTTTTTAAATACTTAAAATATCTTTACATAAAAAATAATCTATGTGGTTATGACTAATCAGCCTATAAACACATCTGGCTATGTTCTAGTTTAAATCTTAGGAAGTGTTTTTGGGAGCAAAAGTGTGCTGACATTTTTGTGATTTTTGATTGTTATTTTTGTTGAGCACTATTATATTAAATACAATTTAGATGTGCATACTTTTCTTGGATCCAGTCTCCATTCGCATTCACTATATTCTCTCATGTCTGATAATACACATTTATCTCTGTCTCCAAACTCTTCACTCTTCCTATGTCCTACATCCGGACATATCCTATCCTTCCTATATCCTATGTCAGATTCAACAATACCTCAATCATCTCTTATTATTAATTTGTTTTGATTATGCACAATTGTACGTCCTTTCCTGCCACATTCCAAACTTCACTTAAAAATGCTTAAAGAATTATATTCACAAACCAAATATTGTCATAATCACTTATTTATAGGTCACATGAACCATTTGTCCTCATTATACGCTGTGTGCATAGAAAACTGAGGATGTTTAAACAGTGCAGAATGTCTAGGCCTTAAAGGTACAATAGGAGATCTTGGAAAATGCTAACTTTAGCCTGATAGCACTGAAAGCGAACGTCCCACCCTTCCTGCAATCGCCGTCCAAAGCCACGCCCCCTGAACGTATTTACACTCACAGACCAGAGACAACATTACTACAATAGGCTACATCAGGTTCCCAATTCCAGCCCATGTTCCGAAGTGAAGTAAACTTAAACGGATTTCCCTGTTCAGGGAGTAGGGAGCAATGAACTCTGTGTAGGGATCATATCGATCGGAACACAGTTCATGCACGTAGCTCACTTCTAACGAGCTGGCGCGAGGACAGGATTAACCGCTGGGCTACATCATGTGTCATTCACCGGTGAGAAATCTTTAAAAGTACTACAATACCAGGAAGGAAAATCGGGTTGTTGATTCTCTGGCATTCTCGCTCTGTCTGCACAGCGTACGTGAATGCACTGATGAGGTATCCTGTCTGCGCGAACCGGGTGCGCAGAGGTATGCTAATACATACGTTGACAGGCAGGTAGGAAAGCATATTAAAACGCTCGGACCGAACGTTTTGATTAGACGAACATTTCTTGATCCTACACCTTCCACAGAATATATAAATACAGACAAATACATTTAGACCACTTAACTTAATGATTGCTATCGGGATGTGAAGAGACTTTCAACCAGCATAACAAAAAATGTTTCTGAAGACAATCACCTATTGCACCTTTAAGTAAGTTATTAAGTGCCAAAAGACAAGCATGATAGCATATCTACTGAACTATTTAAGTTATTGAAAAGGTGTCAGCTGCCAAAGATGCACAAAAAAAAATCTCAAAGTTTTTATTTGTATTACTGTTGCAAAGGTAAAACTAGGTAAAAGGTCTCATCAGTTATATCACTCTGTTTCTTAAGTTTTGTTCCATTGTGCTAATTAGCTTAGCAATCCTGTTATTAATTATAACATGCAATGAATACATTATTAAAAAAACAGTAATATAACTATTTTATGTTCAGATTGTCTAAACTATGTAAGCAATAAAGATGGTATGATGCCACACTATACATTTCTTTTGTTGTTTCTATGTTATGTTATATTTTGCTTTACTCTCACACACCAGTATGCCATGCATGCAAGTTTGCAGAATGACCGTAACATCTGTGCAAAATGCTGAGGTGTGGTGCAGGATTATAATGGATTCATAATGCAATTTCAATCTAGCCTTTTCTCTAAACATACATTAGGCATTCAAAAGTAGCAATAGTCTTCTCTCTTCACAGTAATCACAAGGTAAATTTAAAATATTTATGAATTACTCCAGAGCTCTTTCTCTTTTAGTCAAGTAAATTAATAATATACATACTATTATAAAGTGCAGTTAATTTTTTTTAATGATGTATATTCATGGTAAAACTAACTAAAACTAATCTGTTTGAATTATCCAACCTGCATGAGCTCTAAATTGTCATTATCATTATTATAACTTGAATATTATTCTAATACAGTGTGCAGCATCCAAAAAGTTCCCAAAAACATACTGTACTCGTGAAGTGCAGTGTACAACTTCTTTTGTAATGTGTATTCAGTGTTGGGGAGTAACTAGTTACAAGTAGCGGAATTACGTAATTTAATTACAAAATAAATGTAACTGTAATCTGTTACAGTTAATGAGAAAAAAAATACTTGTGAAAATGTTAACAATTACAAAGGGGGTTACATCTGAATATTTTCACACACATAAAGACATGATTGATGTCTTTCCAAAATTGCATTGACTGGTCTAAAAAATGAGACACCAATGTTGACACAGAATAGGACACATGCTCATTCGATAACTGTTTTATTTCCTATTTGGGTTTACTTGTGCTTTATTTTTTAAGATTAACTGTTTTTTTCCCCCCAAGACGTTAGATGCCAGTGTTTCCTGTCATAGCTATGCAAAGATTTGATTTCAAAAACAATATCATAGCTAAATTATATCTTATGATTTTAAATCTGTATTTACCTCAGAACGATCTTAAAGTAAAAAGAGGTGCTAAAGTCTGATTTTGTGGTGGCTGTGCTTTAAAATGAAATTATTATAATCTTAATTCAAGTGATGAAGGATTTTGAAAGTCTGACAGTTATCGGTGTTGAGTACTAGGCTACTGTCAGGTTAACCCTGCCTGCTTTAAATGTTTCAAAAGCATTAAGAGTTGAAAACATTCGTTCGAAATTTAGAAGAGTAATCAAAAGTAATCAGTTACATTAATAAAGTCATTGAAATAGTTACACTACTTATTACATTTTAAATGGGGTAACTTGTAATCTGTAACCTATTACATTTCCAAAGTAACCTTCCCAACACTGTGTGTATTGATGGTAAAATCAACAAAACTATTTGGACTATGAATATTATGAACTAACTAAACCAAATTCAATCCAGTTATTTCTAAACTGCTGTTATCAGTATTTTAACTTTAAAGGCATAGTTCCCCCCAAATTGAAAATTCTGTCATTAATTACTCACCCTCATGTCGTTCCAAACCCGTAAGGTCTCCGTTCATCTTCGGAACACAAATTAAGATATTTTTGATGAAATCTGAGAGCTTTCTGATCCTGCACAGACAGCAAGGGTACTACTACGTTCAAGGCCCAGAAAGGTAGTAAGGACATCTTTAAAACAGTCCATGTAAAATCAGTGGTTCAACCTTAATTTTATGAAGCTACGAGAATACTTTTTGTGCACAAAGAAAACAAAAATAACAACTTTATTCAACAATTTTTCTCTCTTCCGTATCAGTCTTCAATGCGTGTTCACGAGAGTACCATGACGCATACATGTGGTGCTGCTGACGCAGGAATCGGCGTTCTGGTGTAGAGCACGCATGTGCTGCTCTTTGTTTGTAAGCAGAGAAAGCACACGCATTGTGGTACTGTCGTGAACACACATCGAAGACTGATGTGGAAGAGAAGAAATTGTTGAATAAAGTCGTTATTTTTGTTTTCTTTGCGCACAAAACGTATTCTCGTATCTCGGATTTCATCAAAAAATATCTTATTTTGTGTTCCGAAGATGAACGAATGTCTTACAGGTTTGGAACGACATGAAGGTGAGTAATTAATGACAGAATTTTCATTTTTGGGTGAACTATCCCCTTTAATATTATTCTATTAATATAATATGCAGAATCCAAAAATTGCTCATATTATATTCAAACATCATATATATACAGACATCGGCATCAAACTATATGAATAAAACAGTTGTACTGTTTGTGTTAAACTAATCTGAAAATTGATTCCAATGCATTCACAAGCTTAATTTTGGCACATTTTAAGTATAAGTTTATGAAGTTGCATGTTTAATCTTATCAACGATCGGAACCTTATCTGATTGCTTTAACTGACAATCCTGAAGGACAATTATGTAAAACGTTGTCCTATCTGGTGTTGGTTCGAGGAAAGAGGATATAACCCCCGTTTATGTTTTTACACAGAAAAAATAAATATTTTCACTTTACAGGAAATAATAATAATAAAAAATGATAGATTAGAATAAACAACACAAATTTTTGCAGATTTCTTATACAAACACCTGCAGTTCAATCACTATTTATTGTACTATTTCTGTGTTCTCTCTTTGTTGTTGTCATTTGTTGGTTTGTGAAATATTTTGGGTTTGTTCTGTAATAATGCTTTACTGTATATTGTCCTTTAATAATTTACTTCTATTCCTTTAGCAAACACTTTTATTTGTAGCCCACTTACCATGAGGAATGCTATAACAAAAGCGATTATTTCAAAGCTACTTAGCAAATAAATAACTGGACTATTGTTTAGATAATTATAATAGCTTACTTGTAGATTAGTTTTAAGCCTGAAGAAATGCCACAGATGATCACATCAATAGACATGAAATATATATGATTAATTTGATTCAATAACATTTCTTGTGATCAATAGTCCTGTTACAGCAACAAATGCATATAATGTCACATAATCTACCATTCAAAAGTTTAGGGTGAGTATGATGATTATTTAAAAAAAAAAAAAAAAAATTTTTGTTCAG
>NW_015650709.1:587731-607289 GCF_001515625.1 Sinocyclocheilus rhinocerous | reverse complement strand
CTTTTGTTCAGCAGGGCTGCATTAAATTGGCCAAAAGTTAATATATATTTGTTAAAGAAAGATTTCAAATAAATGCTGTTCTTTTGAACTTTATATTCATCAAAGCATCCATAAAAAAAGCATAATGGTTTCCACAAAAAAACATTAAGTAGCACAACTGTTTAAATTGTTCATAATAAGAAGAAATGTTTCTTGAGCAGCAAATCAGCATATTAGAATGATTTCTGAAGGATCATGTGACACTGAAGACTGGAGTAATGATGCTGAAAATTCAGCTTTGCATCACAGGAATGAATTATATTTTTTAAATATTCAAATAGAACACAATTATGTTAAATTGTAATACTTTTTCACAATATTACTGTTTTTACTGTATTTTTGACCAAACAAATGCAGCCTTGGTGAGCATTACAGTCAGACTTCTTTCAAAAATGTATGGCCAAACAAGACCTACATGCTTCTTCAGTCTTGTGTCATAAATCTTACCTCTCTGAATTGTTTTTCAGTGCAAATGAAAGCTTCTCCAGCGGTCTTGACTGAATGCATTTCAACAGGCTCTCTATCAATAAATGGTTAGGTGACTGCACTGCAAGAAAAGAAAAACAGCACTTTAAACATTTAGCACTTTTGCAGATTGTTTTGTTTGTTTTTTTACAAAGCAAGAACAAGCAAAAATACAATACAGACCATATAAACTATTAATTATAAAAAATATTGACTGTATAATGTTATATATTGTGTACGAATATGAACTGCATCACTGAAAAAAGAAAACTTAAGTTGTTTTGCATTTGTGCAGACCATAGTTTAATGCTTATTTTCTTAATGAGAGTCATCGGGGGGTTATCAGGTTTTGGTAGGTGTGTGTTGTTCCTTTGCGTCAGTGACACACCTTTGGTTTAGTCTGCCCATCTAGTTAATGATCAGTGAGCTGGACTGGCTTTTATCCATTCTGGTTGGCGGTGGAAACATCAGGCCAGATAAGACTCTAATCATCATCAGTATCACTTATGTTTATCCAATGAGAGTAAGAAAGCCTTTCATTTCCTCCTGTCTTTCTCTTCAGTACCAGCACAGGCAGAGGTCCTGAAACTCCTTACATCCTCCTGCCTCCATCTCTCCACTGGAACTAACACTCCATACGCACCGAAGTGCAAGACAACAAGAGAAATGCATTTCCAAAGAAAGAGCTGGACTTGGTCCGTTTTATTGTTTACACTTGCTGCTTGCATGGTAGGCCTTCACATATTTTCTATATTTAATTTTTCTGAGAATCAGAATCATCACATTACAACATATGTGAAACTCTTTTATATGTTGAAATTGAAGGGTTTGAGCTGTGACTGTGTAGTTATATTCTATGCTTTATTTGTGGGATATGGATCAATAACATGAGTTGGAGTGATATTTGTTTCTTTTTCACAAACAGCAAATTATTTCATTTCGTTTTTTTTTTTTTTTTGCAATAATGATACATTGAAATATGTATGGATTTTCGCCATTAAGATTTCAGGTTTAAACATTTGTCTATGGTCTTTTATTTAAAATCAGTTTTCCATTGATATACATTTAGACTTCACAATCTCTAGCTTTATTAAACACTTAATTGTGGCACAAAATAGAATTCTCATTTTATTTATTTATGTATTAGTTCAGAATTTTTGTGAATCACCTCAGATTGATCAAATTTTTGTGAATCTGAAACAGATATCACCATATATGATCACATCCACACTTTTTCCTTACTGTGGAATGTCAGACAGAAGAAGTGAGTCAGACAGAAAAAGACAAATGCCATTAAATAAAAAAGTATCATGCATCTTAGAAAATATCATGTTTAGGCAAAAGCTATGATCATATTAAACTTTTAAGCATATTAAGCTTTTCTAATGCCTCCACAGTCATGGAAGAGTATATTACAATATCCCAAGCTTGGAAAAGTAATAAAAAAATTAATAACATCTTTAAACATAATGTAAATTCTTTGGTTAAAAAGTGTGGGGCCACTGTAAAAAGAAATGACATTGTTTAATAATTTCATTACATTTCATTTCATTTTTATATTAAGGATAAATTATTATGAATAGTAAATGTAACAAAATAAGTTATTTGATTAATATTAGTTATTGCATCGTATATTATCAATCTGATAAATTATTGTTGCAAATTATAAAGAAAACATTTCACTTCCATTTTTCAAGAAAAAAAATAATATACAAATGCAGGGAAATGGTAAAAATCTGAACTCAGAAGAAAGATTATTATTGAGTTCTGAGACTTGCTAAAGATTCATTACTACAGATTTAGAAGATACTGTTAGGATTACCTAAATATCTTTATGTATATGTCATATTTCTGTTTATTGAAGGTTCTCGCAAGTGCTCAGCATGAACCAGGCTACTGCTCATTCTATGAGGACTGTGGCCTAAACCCTGCCGTGGAGGGGGCTCTTATCCCCCCTAGGGTTCCCTGTAAGGACTACAGAAAAGCCGTGAATGTGACAGGAGACCACTATGAACTTTTGAAATCCGTGTGCCCAATGTTGGCCCATGGTGAGGGTGAAACATTGGCCTGCTGCTCCATCAGACAGCTCACAGCTCTACAGAGTAGCCTGACGCTGTCCAAAGCAGTGCTGATCCGCTGCCCATCCTGCGCCGACAACTTCGCGCACATCCACTGCGCCACCACCTGCAGTCCCAACCAAAGTCAGATTTGAAAGATTACGAAAACCACGAACATCACGCAACCCACTGGCATTGTCAAGGTAGCCGTGGTGGGTTACGAGGCTTACATATCCACGAACTTCTCAGATGCATCGTTTAGGTCCTGCAAAAACGTACGAATCCCAGCCACCGGAGGCTACGCCATCGCCACAATGTGCGGCCGCTATGGTTCGACGCTGTGTACGCCGCAACGCTGGTTAGATTTCCAGGGTGACTCGAGCAATGGACTGGCTCCTCTGGATATTAACTTCAAGCTCTTGTCAGACGGCCAGACCGCTGGACTCCCACCTGGAGCGGTTCTGTTTGCAGATAGAGCGTTGAATTGTAACGAGACGACACCGACAGGTGGTGAGGCCTCTTCCTGTCAGGACTGCGAACAATCCTGTCCAGCTGTATCACAGCCACCGCCTTTACCAAAACCATTCATAATTGGTCGACTAGATGGTGTCCTTGTCATCAGCATCATAATCTTCTCCTGCATCTTTTTCCTTATAATGTGTTACGTAGTTTTAGAGTGCACTATCCACATTCGAAAGTCAAAGGGCACTCAGAAGAGCATGAGCAATAAGGACCAAAATGAAAATGAGATTGAACATAAGATGTCACGTGCTCTGATAAAACCAGTCTTGCCACTCAGGAGTTCCTGGGGCCTCTTTTCCAGGCCTGGGGAACCATAATGGCATAATATCCTCTGATAGTACTCCCAGTCTGCCTTGTGGTTGTGTTGGCATTTGCAGTGGGAATAAAAGACATAGAACTCACCACAGATCCTGTCCAGCTTTGGTCAGCGCCCAAAAGTCGTGCCATGCGAGAGAAGGCCTTCCATGATGCACATTTTGATCCATTTTACCGCACCAATCAGCTGATCCTGACCGCTCCAGACCGGCCCAGCCACTACTATGACTCCTTACTCTTTGGCAAGCAGAACTTCAGTGGCATCATTTCTAAAGGTGACATTACCTCAAAATTAATTGATCATGAAAAGTGTCGAAAGTATACCATTTAGATTTGTTCTCACAGTGTAACAGAAGTAGTAGCAGATCTTTTCTTCAGTATGTTCACCTGAGAAAAACAGAATATCGAAAAACACCAACATTTTAAAACAGGAACTTGGTTCTGTATGTTCTTTCATTCTCTTGTTTTGTTTGTGTTTTTTGAGAGGTCTTAAATATTACTCTCCTTTTTGTATTATATGAACGTTTTTGTCATTAAAAGTCTAAAGTCTAAAACTATTCGAGATCGGTTAAAATCATATCTAGACACTGTTTCATGTGTTCACAATATCAACCTAGCAGCCAACAATCAAAATCACGTGACTTGGCCAGTTTGATTCGAGCTCTGAAACACTGATTCGAAACAAAAGATCTGTACGTTTCGAAGCTTCTTTAAGCAGTGTTTCAAAGCAGCCATTACTAGTATACTGTATAGCTTTAGTATACTAGTCTTGTATATAATTGATCCACAATGCGAACTGCTGCCAAGAGAACCATGCTGAAGTTTGGATGTGTATCTTAAATAAAGAATATGTCGTGCAGTTGCAATATAATAACATTTATTATGTTTTGTTTATGTTTTTGTCATAGGCCATTCATGCAATGATATCAGTTTTTTTTTTTATGTAGAAATGCTTCCATTTTGAGAATTTTCTGTTCTTCAACCATATTAAAATATACTGTGTACGTTTCTTTCTCACAGATTTGATCATAGAGCTGTTGGAGCTTCAGCAGAAAATCCAGGCAATTTAATTCTGATCAGATGAACTAAACCGCACTGCACGTCTTAAAGATGTTTGATACGCGCCACTAAATCCAGGCAACCCCTCGTTAACCGACTGTGCTGTCAACAGTCTACCGCAGTACTTCCAAAATAGCATCGACAACCTGAACGCCAAAGCAAACATGACAGAGCTCGGCGTGACTAAGGAGGTGGACTTGAGGGACCACTTCATCTACTGCGTAAAGTAAGTCGGATATCTGTAGTTGTCACATTACCTAGACTGCACAGAGATATTTCCAGCTTTTTGAGGTTCCATTGAACAAGTTCCAAGCACTGGGACTTTTTTTTTCTATCACTTGCTCAGCCTGTTCGAGTTTGCCCGCTGGGATTTTTCAAGCACAGTAGCACACAGGTTGTAGGTTACATTGTGCCAGTAGGTGGCGTCGTCAAGTGACTATGAGAAGAGAAAGGAAAACTTGAAATCGCATCATATGACCCCTTTAAATAATTTGCTCACCAATAGATGGGGGGGGTGCTCTGTGTAGAATGAATGTGTGTAGTATGAATATAATCTGGATGTGCTATGCCTATTCAGATATAGCCAGTGACTAGCCCCTATTTAGCATAATAGCATACTATTACTATAATATAAAAGAAATGTTAAGATAGTATACCTTATGAAAATGAAACATGGTTTTAAAACCAAAAAGCCATGGTTAATATAGCTAAACCGTGCTAACCACAAATTATGCTATGATAATTCTGTTACTGCATTAATGAGAGAGTCATTGAAACATTCACTCAACCATTTAGATAATTCTAAAACACTGATTCATGCTGGAACAAAATGCCACCTACTGAGTGTGGCTTCATTTTGAAGTGTTTTTATTTGTGGAAACGTTGCTCATGTTATTCATAACATAATTACATTCTGCTTGCCCTCAGCTCTGCATTATCATTTAAAGACATCACAGCTCTTGGCATGAGTTGTATGGCAGACTATGGCGGCCCTGTTTTCCCCTTCCTGGCTGTAGGAGGATATGAGAGTAAGACACAAATCTGGTGGCTAACATCTCACCATTATCTTAAAGATTCACTGGGCTGACTTTCATTTTCTATTATATTTTCAGATGAGGAATACACCACTGCTGAGGCCCTGATCCTTACCTTCTCCCTGAACAATTACGCACGAACTGATGTTAAATTTAAGGTGGTTGAAGAGTGGGAAAGAAGGTTCCTTAAAATTGTGCAGGAGTATCAGAAAAACACAAACACAAACTTCACATTTGCCTACATGGCTGAGGTGAGACGTTGCTGACCATATGCTGTAATGATCAGAGATGTCAGTGTTTAGCAGTTTCATAATCAAACTGTCTGGGTGCTCTGTAGAGGTCCCTGGAGGATGTTCCCCTTCCTGGCTGTAGGAGGATATGAGAGTAAGACACAAATCTGGTGGCTAACATTTCACCACTATCTTGAAGATTCACTGGGCTGACTTTGGCTTTCCATTACATTTTCAGATGAGGAATACACCACTGCTGAGGCCCTGATCCTTACCTTCTCCCTGAACAATTACGCACGAACTGATGTTAAATTTAAGGTGGTTGAAGAGTGGGAAAGAAGGTTCCTTAAAATTGTGCAGGAGTATCAGAAAAACACAAACACAAACTTCACATTTGCCTACATGGCTGAGGTGAGACGTTGCTGACCATATGCTGTAATGATCAGAGATGTCAGTGTTTAGCAGTTTCATAAGCTCTGTAGAGGTCCCTGGAGGATGAGATTAACAGAACAACTGCAGAGGATATCCCCATATTCATGATAAGCTATGCGGTCATCTTCCTCTACATAGCCGTGGCTCTTGGGGAATATTCATCCTGCAAGCGTATCCTGGTGAGTGCATTAATGTGAGTGGTTAATGCCTTACTGGGAATTTCCTCATTTCTGATAACGGGAATAAAGGAGGAAGCATTACTTTTCTCAAAATAAAGGCCTAATGGAAACTCCAGCAGGATTTAAGTGTGTTATGAGCATTTGAATCAATACATTCTGGATTAAAATAGTCTAGGCCTACTAACAGTAAAAAAAAAAAATAGATATAGATTCATTAGCTATAGAAATGTATTTTGATAACAATATTTTTAATATATATAATAGACTTTTTAACATGGATATGAATATACTTATGATGTCATATAAATAGTGACTATTTTTAACCATTTTAAAGACTTTTTTATCTTCTTTAATGTTTTTAAAATGGTCCTTTTAAATATTGCCAAAACTGTCAATTTAATATTTACAGATGTGGAATATGTATGATATGAGGTCATAATAGCATCATTAATAATACACATAAAAGCTTTATAAAAGTGTCTGTGAAAGGTGCTGTTAAAGGCGCTGATAAGTCAAATGTATTATTAATATTATTATTATAAAATAATTTTAGATGGAGTATACATACACTAGCATGTCAGACTTCAGGACATGTCCATGTTCCAAAAGAATTTCAGATAAACTGGCCTAGTTTGACATGGTCATATTATTGATCTCTTAGGTAGATTCAAAGTTCTTGGTTGGTCTGGGTGGTATTCTGGTCGTGGGCTGCTCTGTCATGGCCTCAATGGGTTTCTATGCCTGGATTGGGGTTCCATCCTCACTGGTCATTCTGCAGGTCGTACCTTTCCTTGTGCTTGCTGTGGGAGCTGATAACATCTTCATTTTTGTTCTGGAGTATCAGGTATGTTAAGTTTATTTCTTCACTCTTATTTTTCTTCATTTTTGTTGCTTATCTTTTGACATACTTTCTAGGGTCAACTTTAATCACATTGGTTACTCTTAATCACACTCTTAATTCACATTTCTTAGCTACCGTTCTACTGTACCATTCAGAGTTTCGGGTCAGTAATTTTTTTTAGAAATGAGAATATTTTTATTCAGCAAGGAACAAGAAAGCATTAAATAACTCAAAAGGGACAAAAAAATCTATTTCAAATAACTGCTGTTATTTTGAACTTCTTTTTCATCAAAGAATCCTAAATAAGGTTATCCTTGTGATTTGTACTAAAAAAAATTAAGCAGCTGTTTTCAACAATGAACAATGAGCAGGTGGTCACGTTGGTTATGTTGGCGGAAGTTAGCCTATTTTAGCACCTATTGGCACCAGTGGAAAAAAAAGTGTGCTTAATTGAACTGAATGTGCACTTTGTTGAGGACTTAAAATCTTAAAAGTCTATTTTTAAAGGCAGGGTATGTGATTTTTCAAAAACACTTTAGAAAACTGATTCGGGCCGAATCGCAAAACAAACTTGTAGCCAATCAGCAATAAGGGGCGTGTCTACTCGTGATGTGGAGGAGAGAGCTTTCAGTGCATGGGACGGCCATTAGCCGAGCCGAGCGACAGAAAGATAGAGATGGCGGATAAAAAAACAAAAGAGTTTTCAACAATGATAATAATAAGAAATGTTTCTTGAGCATCAAATCAGCATATTAGAATAATTTCTGAAGGATTATGTGACACTGAAGACTGGAGTAATGATGCTGAAAATTCAGCTTTGCATCACAGGAAAAAAATTACATTTTAAAATATATTAAAAGAAAAACAGTTATTTTCAATTTTAATAAAATTTTGCTATATTGCAATTTTTACTGTTTTATTCACTGTATTTTACTGTAACACAGTATACTAAAAAATCTTTTAAAAATCTTACCAACCCCAAACTTTTAGATGAATGGTAGTGTATATCTACAATTACATTGTATTTTAGAACTTAAAGGAACACTCCACTATTTTGAAAATAGGTTCATTTTCCAACTCCCCTAGAGTTAAACAGTTGAGTTTTACCATTTTCGAATCCATTCAGCCGATCTCCGGGTCTGGCGGTAGTACTTTTAGCTGTAGCTTAGCATAGATCATTGAATCTGATTAGACCGTTAGCATCTCGCTCAAAAATGACCAAAGAGTTTCTATATTTTTCCTATTTAAAACTTGACTCTTCTGTAGTTACATCGTGTACTAAGACCAACGGAAAATGAAAAGTTGCGATTTTCTAGGCCTATATGGCTGTGATTATAATGAGTTCTATAGTATTTTGTTGCACCGCTCACGTACGGTGTAGACACGGTGTAACACTGGTTTTGCTTTGTTTCACAGAACTAATCGTTGCCTGGGTTGCGTACGTATATGTGGGGCGGAGCTATCAAAATAGGGGCAAGACCCTTTTGGGGTAGGGGCGTGTTTGTTTTGGTGATTTCAAATATCAACATTGGCTACCAGAAATCACTTACTCTGTCTTTAATAAACTCTACTTGCAGAAAATATAAAAGACCACTTAAGTGTACTTTAAGAGAGGTGCACTTTTCTCTCAGCCCTGACTCTGATCTTTTATTTCGCAGTGTGACGTATGTGTATTACGAACAGTATCTGACCATCGTGAACGAGGGTTTGTTCAACATTGCCGTGTGTTTGCTCCCCACGTTCGTTGTGTGTTGTATCCTGCTCGGCATGGACTTGAGATCAGGCTTTCTGAACCTGCTCACCATAGTGATGATCACTGTGGATACGGTTGGAGTCATGACGTTGTGGGGCATTGACTTCAATGCTGTGTCGCTTATCAACCTTGTGACGGTGAGTGGTTCAGAGAAGCACTGTATGGTCTGCATGTTTGCACTTCATAAAACCAGTGACGGTAGTCAGGATAACATTCTCATCTTACTGTGGGTATGTTTTTCAGGCCGTTGGTATATCAGTGGAGTTTGTGTCTCATTTAACACGCTCATTTGCTCTCAGTATTCACCCCACAAAGGTGGAGAGGGCAAAGGAAGCCACAGCTAACATGGGCAGTGCAGTGAGTACCATGACTTCCTCAGTTATGCATTAGTTCATATGTCCAGTTGTTGCGTTGTTTCATGAGTGCATATGTTCTCTTTTCCAGGTGTTTGCTGGAGTTGCGATGACCAATCTACCTGGAATAGTGGTGTTGGCATTAGCTAAAGCACAGCTCATCCAGATCTTCTTCTTCAGACTCAATCTGGTCATCACTCTGCTCGGCATGGCCCACGGCCTCATATTTCTGCCCGTGCTGCTCAGTTTCTTAGGTATGTATAGTTGCTTAAATGTGCCGTCTTTATGCACATGGTGCTCAATCCCAAAGAGTTTAAGTTCAAAGAGACTAGTTAAAATTCTAAGTATTGTAATTGTACTGGTTTTAAGTATCCCAAAATGCAAATACAAAATTGATTGCTAAAAGTTTTTACACAAAAACCACACACACACAATTAAACTAGTGACCAAAAATGTGTATTGTATTATCCAGTAAGAACAGATAAGGGAGAGGGAGGAATCAAACATGTCAGAACAAGAGTTGGATCCATGAAGGATGACAATTAGTTTTTTTTTTACATTACCACAGACCACTTGATGAAATAAATGCAACATAATCAGGCGATTTGAATATTTACAGTTTGAAGATACACAGTTACACAGATATTTCCATTTTAAATGTAGTTTAAAATAATTTAGTAATTTTATATGCTTTTGTCATTTTTTTTTTTCCATTTAGTTATTTTTATTTTTTTTTTTTTTTTTGTCATTTTAGTACCTTAACTTCAGCTTATTTTGTGTCCAAGTTTTTTTCATCTCATATTTTATTTTAGCTTTATTTTAATTACTTGTATTAATTTTAGGTCTGCAAAAGGATTCATGACATTCAAAATAAAGGTTTATGTTTACATACTATATGTGTGTGTACTGTGTATTTATTATGCATACTGTATATAAATACACACATACATGCATATATTAAGGAAAAATGTTAGATTTATATTAAAAAAAATTTTATTTATATATAATATAAATTATATACAATTATTATTATTTTCAATAATATTCAATTACAATAAAAGAGTAAGTTAAATTTAGTTAACAATAAAAGGCTATGTAGCAAGCACTAGTATTCCATTCCAAACACTTGAAGCAACCAAATAAAATCTGGTGTATTAGAACATGGTTTGGTTAAACAAAACTCCTCTGTCTGTGTTGCTCAGGTCCTGGTGTGAACAACGCCGTTCTGCTACAGATTCAAGAGAAGAAAGCCAAGGAAATGGAACTCAACAGCAAAGCTACATATGACAACATTAGCTTCGAAAACCATGAAAAGTCAAATGGAGAAATCCCCGTAAAGCCCTCATATCCAGTAAAGGCTGACATTGTCTCCAAGACCACCCAAGAACCCAGCGAATTTGAAATCGACATTTTGTAGCTCAAGATCTCTTACAAACTGCTCTCCCTCTTCCTTCCAGTTCATTTACCTCTACTATTACACTGAATTGGCAGTATGAGTTTCCTCCAAATGAAGGAACCACCTGCTATTACTTGCAGTACTGCATGTGAGACCTGAGGGGAAAAAACAACAAAACATATGAGGACACTATAGCATTGCGTTACTACTATAAAACGGACTATCGCCTTCTGAAGATGTTCATGAGAGATACGCCGCTAGTCAGTCCTTCACCATCATCATCAGCGGTGATTATCTCGCCCAGGTCACACCTGACACAGTGATAACGCATACAATTGAGGAGCTCAATTCCACTGTGTTAGAAATAAGGAAAGTAGTACAATAGTTTAGAATTGTTTTGCTTTTTTATTGTGTAATATTTGTTAAATGTTATATTTAATTTTGTTGTTGTTTAGGTTTGATATTGTCATTTTTGCATGCAACTAATTGTATTGTTGAGGACAGAAACACAACTTTGAAAAGCAGGCAATGCAACTCAAATAACACTCCAGTATAAAGAGCATCTGCTCTTGTATTATAAGCATTACTGTAATAATATTATATGCACTGTGTGTATTTCTACATTCTGTATAAACTCATTGAATGTTCAATATTATCTGAATAGTTCAATATCTCAACTTTGCATTCAAAGTTTACCGTTTACTGTTAAAGTAACCATAAAGCACTTTTACAGCAGTTTATTGGCTGTATAGGCAAACTAGGAACCTTTTTTTTGTATATTTCAGGGTAAATATTTACAAATGTATAAACACAAAAAACTATACTGAACTGTAATATTGCCTTCTCATAGGAATAATAAATTATCTAGCAAGTATTCAAATACATCTTCCAGTAAATCAAAGCTCACATTTATTGGCACCTATCATTCATAACATTCTATATTAAACATTTGTGCAGTGAAAAACAAGTTTAATACAGGCACACAGCTGAGTCTAACTTACACTGCGTAGACTAAAAGGAATTTAACACATTCTAATCCAAAATCAAAACTTAATGAAAACCACTGAAATTAATGACACGCAGGTATAAAAAATATATATAAAAGTACATAAATTGTGCAAACAAAGCACCTGCAATAAAAATGTGCAATTATGTTCACAAACACGCATGTACACAAAGACTTTAACCTAGAAATCTGCTGCTCTCTGGTCAATACTGCTGCATAAGGGAAATCTCTCACTCACACATGCACTCATTCACTGGTGCAGCGGTCACTATGGTCAAACGGGATGTTTGGAGAAAAACAAGGGCCTGGTCTCTTAAAATGTATTATATCTTTTATGTATTAATTAGCATAGCTATCAGCAATAAAATGAACGTCCCAAACACATAAGTCTATAAAGATAAACCTCTAAAGACTGAAAGACTCTACTGTGTATCTTGGCTGATTTCATTGTTCCATCAAGTAAAAAAAAAAACATTGAGCCCTCTGCCATCTAGTGGACATTTGTGGTGCTGTCACAAAGTAAACTATTCATACATACCTCGAGAGCAGATTTGGGCTTGCTATTCTCTATATATACACATAATATACAAAAAATAATTCAGTTTAATGACTAAATTTTACATTTTTAACCATTTTCTCAAATGTAACTCTCCGGTCTGACTGTCAAACGGACCAATCCAGAACCTGATGGGTGACTTCTGAAACAGCAGATATTGATCTGTTAATGACAATGTAGAGCTGAAGCATCTAGTTCCCTCATGCATGAAATAATGTCTTAAACTGTGCATTAAGACCTAAACACATTTCATAAGGGTGATTATACAAAGCAAGAGAAGCTCTAGTCTGTCCTGACATCAGTAACGTCCCGTCCAGAGGTCAGCATGTAAGAGACCTCTGTTCACGAGACTTCAAACTCACTCTCTTTTTCCTCCTAACAGAGACAGTGAAACAGAACAAAGAAACATGGTATTTAAACACTGTGGTTTATATGTATATACAGTTGGTCCAATAGTATTATAATTTTTGTTAACTTTTTTTTTTATTGATGATTGAATGGAAAGTTGATTTGACAAATTATCATTAATTTCAGTAACACTTTATTTTACGGTGTTCTTGTTACACATATTACATGTACTTACTATTATAATAACAATTAATTATGCATAATTACATGCAAGTAACCCTAAGACAAACCCTAATCCGAACCATATAGTAAGAACATGTAGTTAATTAATATTAGTCAGTACTTAAATGTATAATTACACTGTAACAAGGACACCTTAAAATAAAGTGTAACCTTAATTTCTGACTATCATAGAATTTGATTTGTTCCCCCTTTTTATTGGGAACAACATAGTTTTTGAAAAAATGTCCTATTCGTTTGATGCTATAATATTTATTTACTTTTTAAATGTGGTCTGATACTTTTGGACAACAAAACAAAACAAAACACAAAACAAAACAAAACAAAAAACTGGATTGCACTTGCACCTTGTGAAAGGTTTGTTTGATTCATACATTTTTGACTGTGTAACCAAGAAAATTAATACATGTGTAAATTTTAAAAAAACTTTTCAAGTTTTATTATCAGTGTAAAAAACAACAACATTTATTTGTTTGTGTAAATGTAGTACGTGCTTTTGGAACCAATAACAAAACAAAACAAAAAAAAGAAAACAAAAAACAAAGCAAAACAATGTAAAAAAGCACAAAGCAAAACAAAAAACAGACAAAAAAGAAAAGCACAGCAAAACAAAACAAAACAAAAACACAAAGCAAAATGAAAAAAAAAAAATGTAACAAAACACAACACTGCACTTGCACCTTGTGAAAGTTTCGTTTAGTTCATACCTTTTTGGTTGCGTAACCATGCATTTCCAAAGAACAGCATAGAGGGCTAACAGAAAGCCTATGAACACTGCTGCGGCAATCGCACCTGCAAACACACACACATACACCTGTTACACCGCTGTCTGCAGTCTAAAAAACATTTGTCCACAGAGGCACCTAATCTGTATCCTCTACCCAGAGATGAGATCAGTAACACTGATATAGATCATGACAGGCTGCTGTTTCATTGTCTGCACTTCAAAATCACTGGTATTTCCAGTGAAAAATGCAGCCTGGACACTTTGGTACTGTTAGTAAACATCTCCTATTTATGAAACATCACAGCTGCGTTATATACTGATCTCAGGCATGTGAAAGGTCAAAGGTCCCACTAAATGGAAAAGAAGAGTCAGCTTGTTTTTCATTAGTGTTTTTCATCAAGGAGACTAACCCTGACAATCAAGACATATATAGACATAAACAGTGTGTGTTTAAAGAGATATTTGGTGTAATGAGGAAACGGGGGAGGTGGAAAATTCCAGTGATAACTTGGAAACCTGTTTGAGCCTGTGAGCGGAGAAGCTGAAACAGGGAAAATCAACCCTGAACTATGATTTAACACTCTTCCACATGCTGCTTTTTAGATTAGTTCTTTAAAACAAATAAAATCTGATTTAGGGCATGGTCAGAAGACCATATCAGCTCATCTCTAATGACAGATCAAGTATTCATGAACAGATTAAGAGATTATCAGATATTTCTGACAAAATTTATAGCAGCAAAGATATGCAGGTTAGTTGTTGTTTTTTTTTTTTATTCATTTATTGAATTTTTTTTGTAATGCAATGAAATTTAGATATTTTAAGTCCCACGTTGTGTGGTCAATAAATTACATTATCATATATACATTTTATATGCGTTTATATTCTCAATAAATGATCTGTTTATCCTCTGACACTCTGTCCTTTCTCACAGACCCACACACCCTCGAACACTTCTCAGTACAACCAGATTTCTCTAGAAATGTATATGCCATTTTTTTTTTTTTTGAGAATTCATTGAGTTTGATATTTTTACACAAAATAACCCCTTGCCGTTTCTTCCCGGCAAAAGGTCAAACAAGTTGCGAAATCAAATGATTAATTTCACACTTGATTTCCACTCTTCTCAGAACATGAAGAGAAAAAGACAAACGTCATCCACTGAAGAAAGAGCACAAAGAGTGGAGAGGTCACAGATAAATCATGTTTTCCAAAGGTTTTGTTTTGACAGGACTTTTTTTTCTTTGTGGAGGAATAAGTCATGTGAGAGTCACACACAAAACAAAGTTTTAAGTCATAAAAAACCTCTCAGCCAGCAAAGGAGAGTTTGGATGGACTGATAAGAAAGATATGAAAAAATATATATAACTGTACTTAAATTTGTAAATAAATAGATAAACAAAGTAGGACTGATGAGAGGTGGGCAAAGACTTGCAGAATGAGAGTGAGGAAGACAATAATAAAAGAGGAACGGCTGGTCAGATCACTGACAGGTTCAGGCTGTCATTCCTGTTGCATCTCAGAGCTGGCTGGTTTTGTTCATGGCATAAAACTCATTAAGTATTTTTGTAAATGCCTAAGGAGAAAATGAATTGAGAAATGTGCATTGTTCAAAAGTTTGGGATCAGTAAGATTTTTCTTTATGTTTTCAAAGACGTCTCTTATGCTCACCAAGGCTGCATTTTTTAATCATAATACAGGAAAAACACTAAACATTATTTAAAATAACTTTTTTTATTGTAATATATTGTAATATATAATTTATTCCTATGATGATAAAGCTGAATTTTCAGCATCATTATTCCAGTCTTCAGTGTCACATGATCCTTCAGAAATCATTCTAATATGCTGATTTGGTGTTTAATAAACATTTCGTATTATTATCAATGTTGAAAACAGCTTAATATTTTTATAAAACCCGAGATTTTTTCATGATTCCTTGATTAAAACATTCAAAACAACCGCATTTATTTGAAATAGAAATCTTTGAAATAGAAATCAGCATTTATTTGAAATAAATCTTTTGTAACACTATAAATGTCTTTACTATTACTTTATCAATTTAATGTGCCCTTGCTCAATAAAAGTATTTAAAAAAAATAACAATTTAAAAAAATCTTACTGATCCCAAACTTTTGAATTGTAATGTTGCAAAAAAAAAAAAGTGATCGGTCACTGTTGCACTCTGTTGTGACCGTCAAAACTGATACTGAGATTGTACCTGGTATGATTCCACTCTCTCTGTTCATGGGGGTCTCAGCAAGAGGGGGTGGACTGGTAGCTGCTGAGCCTTTAGAGACAATGAAGATGATGTTAAAGCATGAATACACAAACTACCATTAACATGATGTACTTAAGGCTGTTTAATGTACTACCATTTCTATCGGAGTTGGAGCGGAGCCATGAAGACACTGGGGAAACTATCTGGAGAGAAAAAACAACAGGCTATTCAATGAAAAAATAATGGTTGGGGCTTGATTTTATCATTTAGGAACTTAATGAATTGCAAAAAGTGAGTGTTAATATCCCCATGATTTACTCACCCTCAAGTCATCCAAGTTGTATATACACAATCAAATACAATCAGAGTTATATTTTAAAAAGTCCTGGCTCTTCCAAGCATTATAATGGCAGTGAATTGCGGTCAAGATTTTAAAGCCCAAAAAGTGTGTCCATCCATCATAAAAAGAACTCTACATGGCTCTGGGGGGTTAATAAAGACCTTCTGAAATGTAAGATGCATTTTTGTATGAAAAATATGCATATTTAAAAAACAAAACACCGGTCACAAATTAGAAGTACAAAATAAGGATTTGTTAAAGGAAAACGTCGGAGGATTTTGACATAAGCCAAGAGGAGACTGGTTTTCCTTTGCTGTAAACAAAGCTTGGTTCTCACGAGACTAGCATATTCTCACTGGAGCTTATGCTACGCCTACAACCAACGCCACCTGCTGGAACGTCACTCTCTCGTAAACGTGAGAACGACATTTCGCGGAAGCTAGAAATTACAGTTCATAAAGTTTTAAATATGGATATTTTTCTTACACAAACACATCAATTCACTTCAGAAAGCCTTTATTAACACTTTCACTTTTTATGATGAATGGATGCACTTTTTTGGGCTTCAAAATCTCGACCCCCATTCAATGCCATTATAAAGCGGGGAAGAGCCAGGACATTTTTAATATAACTCTGATTGTATTCGTCTGAAAGAAGAAAGTTATATACACCTAGGACGGCTTGAGGGTGAGTAAATCATGGGATAATTTTCATTTTTGGATGAACTATCCCTTTAAATAGGCTATCATAAGAGAACTATGATTGGTGGGGAAGAGTTAAAGGGATAGTTCACCCAAAGACTGCAAAGGCTGGACTTAAAAATCTTCGTTTGTGTTCTACTGAAGAAACAAAGTCACCTACATCTTGGATGCCCTGGGGGTAAGCAGATACATTTTCATTTTTGGGTGAACTATCACTTTAAATAAATAATCATAAGGTGACATTACATAAAAAATTAAGTTGTTTCAGAAGCGTGGCTACATTTTGATGGATAACTGCAAAGACAACAATGATTTTTTATCTTTACACTGAAACCTAACTGTGTGGATGCAGCCATCACACCAGAGCAAGATTTAAGATACGGATGTCATTGTAGACATTACCTATCTACATGTATACTTCTCACCTATGATTAATCTATTATCTGACAGAAAATGTCTGGTAATAAAGATAAAGTCAGGTGATTCCAACATGGCAGCTCCCATGATGGGGGACCTGCCCCATGTAGAGTCAAGTATTTATCAAATGTAAGTGTACATCATTTTTAATTTATCTGTCAAAAGTAGTATTCATTTATTCAGAGGTAAAACTGTGGAAAAGTTACTTGTACCTCTGTAGATCCTATCCAAGCACTGAAATGTGGCAGTGAGAGAGGGGAGCATGTCCCAGCACTGTTGTTTAACAAAGATAAGAAACTATGCCATCACTGAAAGTTTCCAAAACATGCTGGAAGACAGGAAATGAGACAGAGAGAGAGAGGGAGCAAGAGAGATTTACTGTTTCCCTAAGAAGTCTTGCTTCTCAAATATTTGATCTGTGCTGTAAATGCAGTCTCTCAAAATGTAACTTTACTTCACTGAATACTAATAAAAACCAAAGTGTCATTCTGATACACCAACCTAATTTCAACATTTGCAATAAAACTGTATTTTCCTTATCTAAAAAAGGTCCTGTCTTTGAGAGCTTGTAAACAGGTGGAGCATTTATAACAGATGCACAGCAGTAGAGTTTAGTGTTGCATTGCATTGTTTCTCGAGTGTTTGCTTGTACCTGTGTGAGATTGTGGTCGTGTGTTTCTTCATGAACAGAGCTGTTGTTGTCTCCCACCTCCGTCCACATGTTTCAGCGCGTGTTTGTGTTTCCTCCCGTGACCATCACGAGTCGCCCAGAATAAAGAGAGCAAAATTGCGAATGAGGCTCAAACAAAACAATGTAAAATACCCCTTAGCTCACTTTTAAAGTGGGCGGGGTAAATATAGCTTGTGGGCGGGGCAACAATCCGGCCATCCGCCCAGTTAAGCTTGTATCAGTGTTGCCAAGTGCCAATTTAGCAATTTTGTTGCTAAATTTAGCAACTTTTCAGACTACCCAAGCAACTTTTTCTTCCAAAAGCACCTAGCAACAAATTGAGCTATTTTTAAATTTTATTTGGCTACTTTTTGCAACTTTTGATAAGTGACTCAAACAATTTTTTTTTTTTTAGTGACTCAAACAATGGACCGTTTTCACAAGACTGTGATGACGCGTTTAACGGTCATCAGCATCTTAAATCCTGGAAAGTTTTTCATATTTGTATTTTTTTTTTTTTATGTATGTACATTTATAACACTATTCTTTGTATTATATCACCTTTGCATCAAATTACAAAAAAACAGTTAACGCTAATGCGAGGGTGTTTCTAATGGAGGGACGGTAAATTTGACATCGTTCTCTCTTCTGACAGCCGTTATCAGTCTCTCTCAATTGTTTCCCTTTTATTGAAAGTCATGAAAACACTATCGTGGAGTTTTTCTTTTACTATTTGAACTAATGGGAATGCAAAAAATATATTTGTGGTACTCTCCCATTCACTGCTATTCAAGTTAACCCAACTATGACAACTTCCGCTGCTGCTGAGAAACCCGGAAATGTGAAAAAGGTCCATAAAAAGGCACACATTTTCCATCTAAATTTCACAAAAAGAGGAAACCTAGCAGTACACACATCACGTGAATTAAGTTATTGCCATTTGCAGTTGTTCAATTTGATGATAATAATAATAATAATTTAATAATTGTTCATTTATGATAGGCCTACACCTTGTTAGTAGCTTGTACATGTGATTGTTGATCAGTTAGTTCACTGTAAGAAAAATATCTAGAAAAATGCAAAAGGTACTAGTAATTTTCTATGACATTATCCGTTATCCATTATCCATTGTAACCCTGTACCCCGAAACACAAAATACAATGCATAATTTAAAATGCAGGTAAAAACCTGTGAATTATTTTCTTAGAGTGTAGCATACTGACTACTAATACACTGCTTAAAACTATAATTGTTCAGAATGTGTAGTTTTACTAGTTTACTAGCTAATAAAAAAAACTTGTAATCGTTCAAAAATGTGTGTTCAATAATTCAATGTTGTATATAAAATAGTTATTAATATTTTAACATTATATTATGCATGTATATTATTTTATGAACAAATCCAAATTAACAAAAATATTTTTTTTTGCTGAGATTTGATGTAGTGACAAAATTTTGCGTCGTGATTACGTAATGACGTCATCGCGCAATGACATCACAACGTCATTTAGTAGTGATGGCTAAACCAAATTTTGCACATTTTATAAATGACTTTAAATGATATGTAAATCTCTTAGAACAAACAAAAAACAAAAAAGCATTGAAAACATGTAATGCTCTGAAAGCATTGAACTTTATGTAATTTTCTTCCTTTTTT